>NW_026893194.1:0-46355 GCF_033815535.1 Pezoporus flaviventris | reverse complement strand
CTACTGCTACCACCATTAATAATAATGATAAGGAAAATAACAAGGGAAGAGAATACAATACCACTCATGGAAGCCCAGCCTGACTGAGCAGTTACCTTCCGGGTAACTCCCATTTACATCCTGGGCATGACGTGCTGTGGTATGGAATACCTCTTTGGCTCGTTTGGGTCAGTTGTCCTGTCTCAGCTTGCTCCCAGCTTCCCCTCCTCCCTGACAGAGCATGAGACTCACAAAGTCCTTGGTCAGACTAAACATTTGAGAAGTAACTAAAAAGATTGGTGTTATCAGCGCTGTTCCCAGGCTGAAAGTCAAAAAACACAGCACCGCACCAGCTACTAAGAAGGAGAAAAAGAATGACTGCTCCTGCTGAACCCAGGACACAACCTTATGAAGTTTAACCATGACAAGTGCAAGGTCCTAGACCTGCATCAGGGCAGTCCCAGACAGAGCTACAGGTTGGGCAGAGAAGAGATTCAGAGCAGCCCTGTGGAGAAGGACTTGGGGGTGTTGGTTGATGAGAAAACGAACATGAGCCGGATTCACTGTGTGCTTGCAGCCCAGAAAGCCAACCATATCCTGGGCTGCATCAGAAGGAGCGTGACCAGCAGGTCGAAGGAGGTGATCCTGCCCCTCTCTTCTACTCTCGTGAGACCCCGCTTGGAGTATTGTGTGCAGTTCTGGTGTCCTCAACATAAGAAGGACACGGAACTGTTGGAACAAGTCCAGAGGAGGGCCACGAGGATGATCAGGGGGCAGGAGCACCTCCCGTACGAAGACAGGCTGAGAAAGTTGGGGCTGTTCATCCTGGAGGAGAGAAGGCTGCGTGGAGACCTCATAGCAGCCTTCCAGTATCTGAAGGCGGCCTATAGGGATGCTGGAGAGTGACTCCTCATCAGGGACTGTAGCAATAGGACAAGGGGAAATGGGTTTAAACTAAAGCAGGGGAAGTTAAGTTAGATATAAGGAAGAAGTTCTTTACTGTGAAGGTGGTGAGGCACTGGAATAGGTTGCCCATGGAGGTTGTGAATGCTCCATCCCTGGCAGTATTCAAGACCAGGTTGGACGAGGCTTTGGGTGATATGGTTTAGTGTGAAGTGTCCCTGCCCATGGCAGGGGGGTTGGAACTTGATGATCTTAAGGTCCTTTCCAACCCTAACCGTTCTATGATTCTCTGATTCTAATTTTGGGATAGGAGGTAGTCTTCTATTGAGAGCCTGACACCATTTTTGTGTGCTTAGAAAAAAAAGCGCGTTAGCATGCACCTGTTGCTTAGGTTATCTGTAACCGCTTGGAGAGTGTCATGGTTTATGCACGGCTAATAACTCTGAAACACACAGCCGCTCACTCACTCCCCCCCATTCCTCCTCCCGCTCCTTGAGGGGGATGGGGAGGAGAATCAAAAGAATGTAACTCCCACAGGTTGAGATAAGAGCAGTCCAATAACTAAGGTATAACACAAAACCACTACTGGTACCACCGATAGTAATAATGATAAGGGAAATTACAAAGGAAGGGAACACAATTGCTCACCACCTTCCAACCAATGCCCAGCCTGACCCAAGCCACGATCTGGGCCTTCTGGGTATCTTCCCCCAGTTTATATACTGGGCATGACATGCGTTGGTATGGAATACCCCTTTTCCTAGTTTGGATCAGGTGTCCCCTGTCTGCTTCCTCCTGGCTTCCCCTCCTCCCCGGCAGAGCATGAGACTGAGATAATCCTTGATTGGAGTAAGCATTACTTAGCAACAACTGAAAACATCAATTTTGTCAGCATTGTTCACAGGCTGAAAGTCAAAACCACAGCACTGCACCAGCTACTAAGATGGAGAAAATTGACTGCTTTAGCTGAACCCTTTGGCCTTGGGTCAGGGCATGGTGAGAGCAGGCTGTTCTCCTAAGGTGGTAGTGGGAGTTGTGTGTGGCAGCCAGGCAGGCATGGGGTGGGGGTGCAGACCCATGGGACTCCGACCTGAGGCTCAGAGCAGGTCTGGTGACAGTAGTCGGCGTCAGCTTACAGGCCATCCAGCAGCTGGAAGACCGTTTCCCTGTGAGGAGGTTGAGGCTGAGGATGCTGTGTCAGTTGTTAGTGTCAGGATCAACATCATTGGACAGCAGCGTGGCTCAGGCAGACACCAGGGGAGCAATGGAGATGAAAGCAGCTCTTGAGAGAGGTGGAGGGATTCCCCACAAGCCTTCCCACATGGCGCTTTCCCACAGGGCTGTTTTCCCAGCAGCCCAAGCCAAGGCTGTGCAGCTGTGCCACACCAGTGCTGGCCTTGAGTGCAGGTGGCCGAGCCTGGTGTGGCAGGCAGAGGTGGCACTCAGCCCTGGCACACACTGGTAATGGTGTTCTTGAGGATCTTTCTATGAAACACTTGCAGGGCATTGTCTTGGGTCTTATTTTGACCCACATAACTTTGAATTACCTAATGGGGGTGTCATGCTCATTATTATCCTTGGAAAATGCCTATTTCTGTTAATTCAATTTATTTGGAAGTTTGAGGCAGCTGATGCCTTAATTAAGGATTTGCAGTTTCCTGAGAAAAATCCCATCTTTGAATTTTGGTATAGACAGATAGTCAACACTCTACCTTGTAACTCTTAAGTTCTTAATAGTTCAAAAAAGTGATCTTGGGATCTTAGGTTAAATAGGGCTCCTGATACACTAAGACTTGTGCAGAGAAGTTCTTGGAAAAATTCTCAATTTCCCTTTAATATTTTGCAATCATAGATACCATGATCCACGTTTCTGAAAGTAAGGGCCTTGGTTCTGTATTGATGTTATTGAGCCTCTTTTGCCCCCTGCCCTGTGAAGGGGTGTTCAGAGTGCAGGCGTAGCCCCAGCCTCCACTGCTGTCCAAAAGATTCGTGTTCTCTGCACGTGCAGTGTATGTACACTTCTAAGGAAATCCATGCTGACAAATCTATTGAAGGACCAGGTACCCAAAAGTAAGTATTTGGCTTCTTCAAAAGTGTTATCTGGGTGTAGTAATATTGAAGAACTGTTTTCAACTCTGGGCATCTGAAGAATTTTCAAGACATAATTTTCAGCCCGCTGTGGGATATCAGCTTGGTTGCGGCAGGAAGGTTTTGTTACAGACATGGATATCTCCACAGTTCTTCCTTTTCACTTGTATGAGAAAATCAAATATATTTATGTATTCAAACAAAATAATTCTGATTTTATGAGGTAGTAACTTTTTTTTCTATTTTTAATATCTGCCACTGGAGTTGAAGAGGTAAAATACCTGTATTGACCACAGGCAGAACAGTTAGCTTCTCCCCTGGTATTAAAAGTAATAAATTAGAATTATACTTAGCTTTGAGATGTAATATAACAGATAGATTGCTTTAGCGTGCTTTCTTAGTATCAGCTGTAGGTATGCATCACAGTGTCCTAACACCTTTGCTTTTCTCTTTCAGAAATACCCCGTGTTACCATATCTAGTTTTAGTATTGAAACAGTTCCTGTTACAGAGGGACCTTAATGAAGTATTTACAGGTGGAATCGGTTCTTACAGTCTTTTTTTAATGGCTGTCAGCTTCCTTCAGGTAAGCTTAATGAAATCTATTGATGCCATTGGTGAAAAAGGATGTTATATTAAGAAAGAATTTGATCAGTCCTTAAATTTAGTCATCTAAGTGCTCCTGTTTGTGGTTTTGCACCCTCTTTTCATTTAAAAACAGACAACATCCCACCTGTCTTCTGTTCTTTTTCTGATACTGGCACTTTCGGTATTAGAGGTGTTTGGAACATCTGTTAGTGTATCGGTACCAGGCACAAGTGTCATTCATGGTAAAATAACTTGACTATTGTATGGTTTATTTGGAGCAAGCTAGTTAGATGCAGCTGTCCTTTATAAGACTTATTTTCCAGGTCTGACACCCTGGATGTGCTTTAATGAATGCAGTGGAATTTTACTATTTTGTCTAGGGTTTTAAGCTGAAATCAAACACATTTTACAACTTTCTCTTAAATCTAAGAGAACAAAATGCATGAACTAAATTTATATTGTTGTGCCTGGGGGAGAAAAATATTGTAGAAATATGCAGTAGCCAGGTTTTGGCTTTATCAGATTCATTTATTTTCTTGTACCAAATGTCATTGTGTAACTGCGTGTGCATTTGTATGTCTGTACTTTTCAGACTGTAGTTACTTTTAAACCTGAACCTTGAGCTGGAGCTTGGTGTTTGCTGAGTGCTAGTGCAGTTGCTTGCTGAGCACAAAAGAAATGAAGACAACAGGCATATCTTTTTGAAAGAAACTAAAATCTCAGTCTCTTCCAACCCCAATTTTTCTTATATTGACTAATAGCATCTCCATTTGCTCTGCAGAAGAAGCAGTTAGGTTTTGTATCTGTTTAAATTATGAACTGGTTTTGTTCATCATCTCTCAGGTTGCATCTTAAAAGCATAGGGGATCATTTACATAGCTGTGAATGTTAGAAGCCTGTATTTGTATTCCAAACCCAGGTTTGTGAAGTGTGGATATATATTTATGCACCATTAGTGCTGGAAGGTCACTTACTGAACTGAAAGTTCAAATACAGAAACATTAATACTTGATAGCCTTATTTTTAAGAGGTATTAGTTTATAAAAGTTTTTATAGCATCTTGTTTTAAAGATTTAAAACTTCTTTATCAAGGAAAATATATTTAGACAAGTTTGCTTTATATATTCTGGTTTATTATTTTTAATTGTATTTAGACATGCTTGCTGTGAAAAAGCAAAGGCACTTAAAGGTACTTGAAACTTGAAGTCTTAAGAAAATTATTATTTTTTTTTCTCTCTTCTCAATAGCTACATCCCAGGGAAGATGCCTGTATGACCAATGCCAACTATGGTGTTCTTTTAATAGAGTTTTTTGAATTATATGGACGTCACTTCAATTATCTGAAGACTGGAATCCGAATAAAGGATGGTGGCTCTTACGTTGCCAAAGATGAAGTGCAAAAAAGCATGCTGGATGGCTACAGACCATCAATGCTGTATATTGAAGATCCATTACAGCCAGGTATCCTCATAAACCAACACTTAACATACAAAAATTATGGGAATGCTTAATCTAGAGGAGTTAAATCTCAGGATAGTAGAATAGTAGAATGACCACCAAAACCCAAACAGAAACACCTCATTCGTGTCTTTGAACACAAGATGCACTCAGAACACAACAGTGTTCTTTAAGACACGTTCTTAGTAAATTACCATGTCAGCCCAGAGTGTGCCTGTGCTACATAAGTGCTACATGTAAGTGCTACATAAATCCATAGTGGCTTCATTCTGTACTATTACCTTTATGTTAAGGTTGACTGTTGGCTTCAGTGGGGTGGCTTCTGGAATGGCGAGTCAAGTGCTGCTGAAAGAGTTAATGTATTTCTGATCTAGAAAAATGTTATCCAGGACAGTCCTGTTACATGTGTGATATAAGCAGTGCAGGATTTTATGTTTTCTTATTTTTTGATTCATGTATTGCGCTTTTACCCAGAGAATTGCTGTTTTGAACCTCTGTGCATATAAATATCTATATTAAAAAAAAGCTCTTTTGAATATCTATGCTCCAGTAGTCCTATTCTACAAGAGGTAACTGCAGTGAGTTGGGACGTAAGGGTAATTTTTAAAAAATATCACTGTCTCTTGTCTGAAAGGAGATAACTACAGTTTCAATCTTATTTATTTATTTAATTGTATTCTTACTTTAAGGTAATGATGTTGGGAGGAGTTCCTATGGTGCCATGCAAGTGAAACAGGCTTTTGATTATGCCTATGTTGTTTTGAGCCATGCAGTTTCCCCAATAGCTAAATATTACCCTAACAACGAAATGGAAAGGTAAATTTTATGAGTCTAAATCTCAGATAGAACTTGCTTATATTTTTGTGTGTCTAAAAATTAATCATGTTTTTTTTTTATTCTTTTCCCTCTTTTACAGTATATTAGGTAGAATAATTAGAGTAACACAAGAGGTGGCCGCATACAGAGAGTGGATATCAAAGCAGTGGGGAATGCAAAGTAGGGCGGAGTCTTCATGTAACGGTAAGTTTTGACTAAGCATGGCTGATAGTGGGAAGCTTCCTGCATGTTTTGATCAGATTTTGCTGTTGCTTTTGCCTCACATGAGGCAATGCATGCATTTTAATATGAATTCACTTTTTTGCTTTTCCTATTGTTCTTATCCAGAAGATGTAGATTTGTATAAGAGTAAAAAGGCCATACCATGTCTATCTTTATTCTACTGCAGTAGATGTGGCCAGCATATATTATTTGTTTTCATTGCCCATCTTCTGACTTCACCAGCCAGTCGCCAGCCTCTTTTGGTGTAGGTGTATCTGCTGTCTGGAAGTTTTAAAAGTAAAATGAATTCTAACACCTCCAGTTAATTTTAGAAGGTTGCCTTCTAGAAGTCTTCTTTTGTTCGGGGTTAAGGAGAGATGATGACACAACTACCAAGTCTTTAGGCTAGGATGGGATTTTGTTTATTTTTTTAAAGCTTTTGTTAGTGATTTCCCTCACTGTCCTTGTAAATTGAATGTGCTCCTGGACCATTTGTGTTTTATCAGTCTGCAGACCCTTGTGGCACTGCTGTACAACCTGGTCATGGCAGACAACCACTGTTCAGTCCCACAAGCTCCAGAGTAACACTTGGCTACCTGATGTGATCTATGTATTAACCTCCGTATGCAAACACAGCTAGTGAGGCAGCAAGTGTATGCTGTGTAAATCAGAGGTAACTCCTGGGAGTCTTACGTAAGATAAAACAGTAATAAAATAACCCTGTATCAGGAAGATAATGGTGGCAGTTACAGTAGTTGTCTTGTAGGTTTATTTTAGATTTAAGTTCTGATTTTTCCTTTTTATACTTAAGGTAGAAGTTAGTGAGATATGAGAGTTCTGTATCTCGTATTTTCAGTGTAGGGTTGCTTCAAATAAGCAACCAGGCTTATTTGAAGTTCTTATGACACTTAGCAGCTCCAGTAGAAGAAAAATGGGAGCTGCTGAGTACTGGGCACATAGGAAAGGAATTTAAACCTAACTGAGTGCTGTTGAAGTGTGTCATGAATCAGTCTCATCACGCAGCACATCTGAACTTTGTTACTACCTTCTTCCATCTCTTTATCTCTCTAATTTCCAGCTTGAACTGTTGGTAATGCTTGGTGGTTTCCACAGTTTATGTTAATGGATCTTCTTGGGAAACCACTGCACCATCTGTGAGTTGTTGGCTTGCTGCAGGCAGTACATGCATACAAAACATGTCTGCATGTATTAAAAGTATGTACATGTGCAGATGTCTCTACATGTCCTGCTGGATATAATAGATATATAATACCTGAGGGGATATATTAAAAAAAAGCAACATATTTTAGTAGTTACTGTGTGGTGATGCTTCCATTTTGCTTTTTAATAGGTAATGGAGTAACCTTGATAGTAGATACTCAGCAGCTAGACAAATGCAACAATAATCTTGCTGAAGAGGATGAAGCACTATCAAAACCTAGAAATAAAACTTCAGAAATACTTAGTAAACATTCTTCAAATTCTTCATCAGGTCCTTCATCATCATCCTCTACACTGTCCAGCTGTAGTGATGTAGTAAGTACTGGTGGTTTTCTGATTTTTTTGTTTTGTTTTGTGGGGTCTTTTTGGTGTTTTTTTTTTTGGGGGGGGGGAGGGGGTGGGTGGTTGTTTTTTTTTCCTGATCTTTACTTCCACAGAATACATTTTGAAAGCTTGGAATCCTAGTTAGTTATTTCATCCAGAATCCTAACTTGCATAAGATGTTACCTCTTATGCAATTTCTACACATGTAAGTTGCAGTGTGTTTTTGACACAACACATGTATAAAGTGAATGCAGCAGATAGAGTTACATAGCCCTCTTTTTCTCTGAGAAAACTGTGTTTAAAAAAAAAAAAGCCTTAAACAATGTTTGGGAATTTTATTTAAAACCAAAAGCTAAATCCCAAAATCAGAATCATGCATCAATACATTTTTAAATCTGTTTTACTCAGTAAGATTGAAAGAATTTTAGTATCTAATAAAATAAACACATTTGAATTTTTGTCTACTGCTAGCTTTATTGGAAAACTCACTAATAGAAACACTCACTAATACTTTACATTTTCCTGAAGGATTCTGATGGAACACCGTGCAAAACCTCTAAACAGTTGAGTTGTCGTCAGTCTACCAAAACCAGAGTGGGGTCACAAGAAGTGTCACTGGAATCTTCCCAGTCAAGTGGGAAAACACAAAATAGCCAAACAGCCAATACTTCCAGCAACATGAACAAATCTCAGGTTTGTGAAATGTTTGGAGACAACAGCTGTATAGATCATTTAAATATTGCATGTCCTTCATGGAAGAGTAGCTTGTTCTGGAAAGGAAACACTGTTTTTGACCTTCCCTTCATTCCACTAAAAAGATTAAAAGTATAAACTGTTTAGTTTACACAGAGGACTTTGCAGCAGGGGCTTTCCCAGCCTTAAACTAGATGAAATAAGATTGACTTTATTTTGGGAAACCTAAAGTTGCCAGAAGCATACAGATGTGCTGCACCCATTTCCTTTGTATAGAAAGCATATCAGTCCAGTCGTGACAGCAGAATTTGAGAACTAAAGAGACATGCCTACACTTAGTGAAAGACAGTTAGTAAAATTGTATGTTTCAAACATGACTGGCAGCTGATAGCTGTTAGTACTTGCTGAACTGTCTTTCATTAAGGGCAATGAAGATTGCTTGCTGATATATAAAATTCCCTCTTTTTTCCCCCTAAATACAAATATCTTTATGATGAGGCCTACCAGAGCTCATGCATTTAAGGGATTTCTCATTTTGAGGAATGCTTCTATGACAAATCAGTGATCTGGAAATACTATATGCCTCTATATAGAATATACTTTGGATACATGCAGTTTACATTTTTATAATTTTTCAGAATTTAAGACTTCTTTAATATATGGAAAATAGTCTGGAATCTTCTGGAATATTACTCCTGAAAAGTAGTGCTGGAGACTTTCCTCCTACTTGCTGACAGTCTCTCTCTAGCTAGTACTGAGTTTACAAGCTAGGCCTTGGATATACCATGAATGTGTGTTTGTGTTACTACACAGAGCTAATTCTGGTGCTGGAATGTGCAAATGCACGATCTGAGATACTCTACATCTGTAAAAAGATGTGGTATAAAATTAGTCCTGGCCTTAAAAGAATCTTGTCATAATTTTGCACAGAAGATGAGATTTGATTAGTCTTCATCTGTTGTCTTGGATTGTGGTGGTCTGCTTCTGTAAACCATTTTTTGATCATTGCAAAATCGGAGCAACAGAACAGTTCGATCCTTTCCAAAATTCAAAATGCTCTGCTCTTCTTTCTTGACCTGCATGGATTTGGGTCTAGAGATGAGCATTTGTTTGCAACCACCAAAGTGAAAGATTTGTGGTACTGTGCTGTCCTGGCTTCTGTTGCTGTATCAGTTGTTTCAAGTGTAATGCTTTCATGAGTTAACGTCCTCATTATCCAGAAATAGGGTTGTGTAGTTGCCACACTTTTTTTCCTTTTAGCGCTGATTTACCATGTTCTCCTTATTTCACAGCATGGATCTGCATGGTTATTTTGCTCTTCTAACAAAGGCTTCCAAGGTCCAATAAACTCAAGCCACAGTACCTCAGTCACAAACAAACATCAAGGCAGCAAATCACACCATCACTTCTTCCATGGCAAAAAGAGGAAGCACAAGAGGGATGCAGCCCTTTCAGACCTTTGTAGATAGTTGCCTATTTTATGACTGCCTTTCTGTGTGCAATGATCTCATGCTACAGGATAGTTTGATAGTGACTCCTTGGATCTCTTCCAGAGCTTCAGACTGTTGCTGATTAGCAACTGCAATTTTTTTTCCCAGCTCACCAGAGAACAGATCATGAAGACTGATCACTGCAAAAAATGCTAAAAAGAAAAAAAAAAGAAAAATATAAAAACAACAAAGAGGAAAAGGCTACTCATTTAATAAGTCATATGCTAAAACAGGGTCATTTAAGATATAAATGCTTCAATGTAAAATAAATATATTTCCCACCAGCTCATGCTGACCTGTAGAGGTAGTACTCAGTGTGTCTAGGGGTTGGTAACAAACAAATAAAACACACAAAATAGGGGGGAAAAAAGGCAAAAAGTTGTATTTTGAGTGAAACCCATCCTTTAAAGGTGAAAGTAATTTGTGCATGATTTTCTTATTATTTTTGCATATGCTTACCATTTTATTGTGTAGGTATACATAACCATATAGGAAAACTGACATTTGTAATAGTGGATTTGTTAATACTTTTTATATAGCATTACTGTTTAAATTGTAAACATAAATTTTTCTCAGGATTAGTTTGGAAAATAATCTGAATTGTTATCTTAACATTCATATAAAGAGACATTACTTGTTATATTGCTCAGAATTTCTTTTCTTGGCATTTAAACCATTTAATAGAACATTTGATCTGCAAAAGCTGTTCCTCTGCAAGAAAGGCTTATGGTGACAAATGAAGTGTACATGTACTTTGTGAAGACACTGAGTTTGTCATCTTGGAGAAGTAACCTTCACCTTGTTTTCTAGAATGACATCATTTGGATGGAGTCTTGGATGACATGGTTTAGTGTGTGGTGTCCCTACCTATGGCAGTGGGGGGTTGGAACTAGGTGATCTTAAGGTCCTTTCCAACCCTAACTATTCTATGATATCAGGCAATGGGGTTTTATAGTTGCATCCTTCTTTTCCGCCCCTTAGTGGTCTCTCCCCAACCCTCTCTCTTTTTTTAAAGAAATATAAAGCCACTTGGGGGGGTGGTGGTGCTGTTTGGTTGGTGGTGGTGATTGTTTTATTCTTGTTTGTTTGTTTAAAAAAACCCACAAAGGACAACTAGATTTGTTAGACATTTGCATTCCTGGGCTGCTTTAATCCCGTTCCTCTTTGTGCCTTCCACTCCCCCTTCCAGGTATGGGGCTTTTTGTGTTTTGTATTTTTGCTAACTCCTGTAGGAGATAACTGTTGAAACGTTAAGTAAATTTTACAATTAAAGTATTTTTTCTCACTCCCTTCTGAGGCATTTTCATATTTACACTTAATTATTTAAAAAAAAACCTACTTCAAATAATAAAATATATTTTGTACTGCCTTAAAGACCCAAACCTTTTGTATCTCATAGTATTTCTTGTTGAGCTAGTTATCATTTAATTTCAGCTCTGCATTTGTCCAGTTCAGTTGCATTACAAGTCTAGGTTGCAGTAACTGATGCCATGAATGTGAATGAAGTGTGTAATTGCCCTCACACACAGGCATAGATAGCTTGGCACAGGAGTTGGGACACTTCAGTAGAGGAAAGTGGCATTTACTTTCACATACTTCTTTAAAGAGGAAGGTGTGCACTCAGCATACATGGCTGTATTTAATGCAGCTGTTCTGGAGATGATGCTTTTATAAAAAGTACTATGAGCTTTTAGAAATGTTTTATATTATGCATTTACAGAATACTACAGGCCAACATGACCCTTAATGGGCACTAATGAGTGCAGTGATTTTTAAAATAAAATAATGCTAAAATAAGACCAGAACTGATGTCATCACTTAATAAACATTTTCAATGTGCTAAAGTGGTTTACTTCAAAAAGGAAAATATATGTATTCAAAAAAAATGGAAAATCATAACATTTAGTCAAACACTAAGCTTATAAGTGACATTAATTTGACAATGGTTTGGTGTTCTTTTAAAAAAATTTTGATTCATATTTTAATTTGATCATATAATTTTATCAACAAGATGCTCAGCTTTTGTTTATAGAAACTAGTAAAAGTTGTACCACATTATGCATAATCACAGTATTGTTTTAGATTCTTGTGAATGTGTAGACTTCTATTCACTGCTTAGGGAAAAATTATTTATAAATTATATTAATCCAGTATTGTTAGCTGCTATTAGCAAAACTGTTCTAAAACTTAATACTTGCAAAGATCTGTATTGCATTTCCCACACTGAAGTGTTTTTAAAAGAATCGCCCTCATTGTTGAAAGCAAATGTACTCTTAGGGTGCAGATATTAGTGTTCCAATAAGCATGTAATAATTTTAAGGTGGTGGTAGTGGGAAGATAATCTTGATTCCATTGAGAATCTTAGCTTTGCCTCAGTTTATGGTTTTCATAAATTTAATGGAAAATAGCTTTTCCTGAACTGCTCAAGTTTCTTTTTGGTAAACAGTATCTTTCTAAAAGAAAAAAAATATGAAGGAAAAATTGTATTTTACATTTCCTCAAGTGACCAGCATTGTATTAATAAAATACTGTATATCTTGCAAATCTTTATTTAAACAGAACAGTTGAACTGTTCATTTTTCAATTTGAAGTAAAATACTTTCAAGACCTTTTAGTTTGCCTGCTCATTTGTCTTGTAGATTTCATCTCTGTATTCGACTCAAGTCTAATTCCTTTTTGAGTTTCAATACTTCTGTGAAGATTTTGTGAATATATGAAAAATAAATGTTTAACTACTGCAGTTTATCACCATTCTTGATGCTTACCCTATTTTTTTCCTTCACAGCACTGTATGTGGAAAGAGCAGGCTACCTTTGCAGCCTTGCTGCTGGTAGTCTACCAAAGATCATCTGAAATACATAAATAAGCTGAAATGTTTATGTATCTTCCATTTGACATTAGCTTGATTTGTTAAAGATTTTTTTTATTTGTTTGTTTGGGGGGTTTACTTAAAAAACAGTTCAAAGGGTGTTTATAGTTAAAAGATGTGTATTACTATTTTTTTTAATTCTCAGTCTTCTACCTTGTGGCAGAAAAGAAACTGAAATGTATGGAAATCTTCCTGTTTGTAAGATGTGATGTGATCCTGTTTTCTAATCTCCATGTTCTGTGCAGCTTCCTTGGAACTTACAGCTCATGTTTTTAAATATTTATAATAAACTTGTTTTCCTAGAACTTAATCTTTAGAAAATAGTAGTCCAATGGCTAGTGGCAACTTTTTAATGTACTTTCAACATGGACCTTTCCCATTTTGCATCTGGAGTCATCATGAATGCATCCTAAATATTATGTGAGCAATTGGTTGGAAAGCAGTGTCATCTTGAAAATGTATTGCAAATAAAAGCAGCCAGCCCCAAAGAAGTGGTAAATGCACCATCCCTGGCAGTGTTCAAGGCCAAGTTGGGCAGAGCCTCGGGTGACATGGTCTAGGGTGAGGTGTCCCTGCCTATGGCAGGGGGGTTGGAACTAGATGATCCTTTCCAACCTGAGCTGTTCTATGATTCTATGGCATCTTGATGGATGTTAAAGCTCACGATAGATGTTAAAACTGAATGTGTGACTCCAACTTTATTTCCTGAAGAGTAAAAGCTATAGGAGGTTACAAAGCATGTACTTATTCAAGAAAGGAGTATATTTATCTGTTTAGGGCCTATAACAAAAAAGAACATTTACTTCCTGTTAAAGTGAAAAAAGTAGCCATTATTTATTCTGCCAACTCCTAGAACTTGATTCTTTTGCTTTATGATGCAAAATAATTTTTGAGGAATTAAGTCTACTGTCTTCAAACTGTTTGTCTTGAAAATGCAAAATTTGAGTGCTTAATTTTCTACCTAATGTGTGTGTAGTGTTTCCATAAGTTTTCCTCAAAAATGTTTTCCAGGTGCAGTGACTTAAATGCAAATGTGTCTTGACTATATTCCCATGAGTCATTTACCAGCAGCTGACAGATACATATTCATGGTTTCATCTGTAAGTTGAAACCAGCTTTGCAGTTCTTATGGTGCTCAATTACCTCATGGTTGTAGATTTTTCCTGTGCCAAAATTACTGGGCTCTTCCCCATAGTAATCTGCTCTGAGCCTAATTAACTGATTTTCAAAGGTTGGTTGTTAGGATGTTTGAGGTGATCCCAGAGAACTTACCCAACACCAAGAATCCTTTGTAAGTTATTTAATGGACAATGTCCCGAGTAACACAAGAATTACAATTCAAATGGCCTTACTGGGTCTTTACAAGCCCAAAGTTTGTGTCAAGTATCTACTTGAAAAGGAAATAGGAATGCAAGAGCTGGAAAGTGGCTGTTGCGCATTTGAGCACAGTAGTGCTAAACAAAATTAATCCACATGTCAGATTACTCTAAAATTTAGATCAGTCAATTTTGAACAGCTTTTATCTTAATTATTGGTCTATTTAGTGATTTCCTCACCATGACCATTTTATTGATTTGCGGACTCCAAAAACTTGTAACAGAAATGGGATGCCTTTGGCAGACACCTTGACCATACAGTTCAGTAGGCCTTTATTGGCAGTAGCCAGCTTAAAAATACCTGTTCCCATTTGCTCTTTCCTATAGCAGTGCAACCAGTGGGGAAGTTGGATATATATGAAATGGGGGGGGGGGGGAAGGAATGTGAATCTTTAGTCTGTTGTAAATTAATGTGTAAAAGCTGATAGGATCCTGAAAATCACTTACATACACAAATAGTAAAGGAAGATGAAGAAATCTTGGAGATCCTCTGCATAAAAATCCTTTGGAGGAGCGCCGTCTTTCTGCCTTCCAAGGTGAGTGAACAATGAGGTGCTGTGAGTTTTCTGGCTGTTGCAGATTATTTTAAGTTCTACTAAATCTCTCTATATTTTGTGTTTATGAAGCAATTATCTATAAGAACATCTTGATTCAACAAGTAAGCCTCTGTTAGCACGAGGTGCTGTGTTAGCATAGAAATTGGGAGCTGTGTAGCTTGAAGTCCCCATTCTCTGTGACATGATAGCCTTAGTCCTTATTCTCTAGAGCATAACAGAAGCACCTAGGGTCTACTGCTTATAGGATGAGTTATGTGACAGCCTAGCAAGGTAGAAATCTATTGGGCCAACTTGGCAACAAAAGTTACTTTTAAGGTGACCTGAAGTTAACTGCTTTCATTATAATATTAAAAAGCACACCCACACATCGAGAAGAAGCTCGACCAAGTGAAGATCCCATCCCCCATGCAAGAGAGTGACACTGCAGATATTATAACTGTATGCAAATCACTAACCAATCATTGTAACTGGGAGTGTACTATCTTGTAATTTTTGTGTATATATATATATATATATATATATATGAAAAACAAATAGTTGGTTGGTGACAGCCAACATGGTTTCACTAGGTGACCTTTCTATGATGGGGCTACACAATCTGTGTCATCTACCTGGACTTGTACAAAGCGTTTCACACTGTCCCACTGTCGTGGTTTAAACCCAGCCGGCAACCCAGACCCATGCAGCTGCTTGCTCACTCCCCCTCTTCTTCCCCCCGCTCCCAGACGGATGGGGTTCCGCAGAAAATATATGGACTCAGTCAGAGATCAATATGATCAGACAAAAACCGTTTATTGCAAAGCCTTAACTCCTTAAATGCTCTTGCTTGCAAACACAGTGATTTGGCGTATTATGATTGGATACATGTCTTGAAGACCCTTAGTGACTAACATGTAATTGGTTAAGCACAGGTGTGAGAACTTGACCTTGAAAGCTTGCCAACAGTCCACAGTTCTCTTAACTCGGTGAATTCCAGCTTCTTCTTATCTTGCTTGCTTAAGCTTCCTTGGGCCTCTCATGGCCTTGCTGTATCTTTCAGGATTATTGAACACATCAGAGTTCATGTACCAAATATGCATTCTCCTGTGAGAACACTGTCTCCACATCTACCCTTTATATCTTTTGTATGACCGTACTTGAGCAGGGGATTTGGGCCAGATCATATCTCCAACAAATGCCAACTACAGACTGCTGGGCCTGCCCTTTTTCTCCTGTATGGCTCTCTGATAACAGGAGAGGGCATCCTTCACATCAAGGTCTGGCATGGCATGTGTCCCCACAGCTCCACACCTGCTGGGTTGCAGCCAACAGTGGAGCTAAAGGTTCTTCTTGGTGGCAAACACAGAGGCCAACCCAGTCTTGCCCTTGACTGTGGTAGCAGACATTTGGTCAACCTCAGTCCTTGCACCTTCGCTACTATGGCAAAGCACACACAAATTTACATTAGCAGAGTAACTATTACAGGGTGCAGCAGCATGTTGAAGATGCTGATGGCAGCGAGGGACTAGCCAAAGAAATTTCTTACCAGTGGAGTTCTCCCACCCTCTTAATTTGCTCCATCAGCTGCTTTATAACACTACCATTGTATTAGAATCTTTCTAGCTTTTGCCTTAGCGTTTTCTAGCAGCTGCTGCAAATTTGCATGCTCTAACATCTCTTTTACAAGTGACAAATCCATACAATACAAGGTGTACTTTCTTATTAGCAACTAGCTAGTAAATACAGGTGGTTTTGTACACAAAATCACAGCCTCTCATAATAGCTACTTTACAAGCACACATATTTAGGATGTTACTTTTCAGTTGCCCCCAAGTGATGTTTTCCAGTCATTCGTTTTTCTCTTCCTCTGTCTCATTCTGCTTGGGGTATTTATGGTCAGCTTCTGCAGGTGAGGCATCAGGTTCCTCCACTCATCTGTCCAGCTCATGGCAAAGCTTGACAAACTATGCAGGCAGCTGCCATGGACCTGTAGGTAGGAGGACACAAATATACACCCTCCTCCAGGTTATCAATTCTTGAGAAGTAGACAGGTTAAACTGCACATTTTTAACAGTCAAGGAGTTTGCTGTATCATTCTTCCCCCCCCCGTTTTTTTTTTCCAAAGTCACTCACCCTGCTTTGCACGGCTACAAACGCCGGCCTGCTCTGCAGCTGCTATAAATGCCTGCCTGCTCGGCAGAAGCTACAGCTGCCTGCCTGCTTCAGCAGCTACCGTAAATACCTGCCAGCAACCGCGCTTTTTCATTAACACTTTCGTGCTCAAAATGGTAAACTGCTACCTGTTAAAAAACTTTTACATGAACCCAACAACAAAAAATACACAGAACACCGTCTGCCCTCAACACACACACACACACGCGCGTATGTGGGATCCCACAAGCATGCTCCACACAACTACAATATTTTAAGCACAAAATCCAGACAATCATTACTCCCACTACAGTCCCACGTACAGAACATGGCACAAGGACCCTGTGGAGACTAACAGGAAACCAGCTCTGAGAAGCATCATTGCAGTGCAAGGTGTCAGGCTCAAATTTAGCGGGCGTCCCTGCAGAGGCTCTTCCTCCCCCACATCGCATGAGGCTTGGGCTTTTATACTGATCAAAATGCACACTCATTTCAACACAGGTGGCCAGCCTCTGTTGGAAGAAGTGGCCAGCAATATCTATAAAGGTCGCCAAAGGTCGATAGAGACCTGGACATACTTATATTTACCAACTTCTAGTACATGAGTATCACAGAGAGACTGTAGCAAATGAGTTGTCTATGGGGTCCCAAGTCCACGGTCTACTGCAGTCCGCCTGATACCCCTGATAGGAGCATATGAGAGACCTTCCCACCACAGGTCTTGATCCAGCACATACACCACCAGGAAAGCACACAATACGTCTGCATCCCCCACCCATCTCGCTTCTCCCTTTACAGCTGTGCATTTAACATGAGGATCTGGGGGATATAAATCAGGCTCCTTTTCCAGATGAATATGCTCCAGGTCAAAAGGACCATCCAGGTCAGCATCAGAATTATCAGGCATCAGAACCTCGGGAGCAGCAACAGCAGTCTGATGGACGTGCACAGGCTCCTTCTCAGGGTCAATAGGGCCTGAGTCAAAAGGATCATCATCTCCGTCTTCGTAGCCGCAGTGGAAAGCCGCGGAGGTTTGGGGGGGGGGGGCGTCAGGGGACCAACGACTGGGCTCCACGATCTCATTTTTGACTTTAACATCTCTAAAATAGATCTCCAAATGACTAAAAAATTTTTCACAGTGTCATTGCCTTTTGTGACTGCATCCCACAATTTAACTCCTGCAGCATTCCACAAAGAGACCTCAAATGCGGCAGACTCATCAATCTCTGGATAACGCATCTTCAACCATTTCAACATTAAATTTAAGTCTGTCTCTTTAAAGGTTACTCCCTTCACCTTAAGAAGGACTGAAAATATCCATAAAACAGAGGCTTCTTCCTTAGCGATTTTTTCCCAAGTCCCAAGCTCAAAGGCTTCATTAACCCCCTGGATCAGCTCTTTTTCTTTACTCCAGAGCAATAGTCTTTTTGACAGATTATTGTCATACTCTATCCCTCTCGCTGAAAGGATATGCTGGAAGAGCTTAAGGATGGCCATTTCTTCTTTACTTAATTGATTCCCCATCCTAACCCTATTCCAGACCCGTCAGCTGTTACCTTATTTGCACTGTGCAGTGTCTTCCGGGCTCACAAGGCTCCGTTCTGAGGTGTCTACCTCCTGATCCTGGTCCTGCTGGATCGAACCCAGCCAACGTCCCTGCAGCTCCGCGTTTTCCATCTTCTTCGGTGCCACGTGCTTTAATTCCTTCAGTTTCAATATGAAAAATAGGGGGTGGCCCACTCTGGGCACCATTTGCTGCAGAAAAAATATAGACTCAGAGATCAATATGATCAGACAAAAGCCATTTATTGCAAAGCCTTAACTCCTTATATACTATTTCTTACAAACACTTACAGAGATTTGGCATATTATGATTGGATACATGTCTTGAAGACCTTTAGTGACTAACATATAATTAATTAAGCACAGGTGTGAGAACTTGACCTCGAAAGCTTGCCAACAGTCCACAGTTCTCATAACTCAGTGAATTCCAGCTTCTTCTTATGTTGCTTGCTTAAGCTTCCTTGGGCCTCTCATGGCCTTGCTGTATCTTTCGGGATTATTCAGAGTTCATGTACCAAATATCCATTCTCCTGTGAGAAATCTGTCTCCACAATGGGGAGGAGAATAAAAAGAATGTAACTCCCATGGGTTGAGATAAGAACAGTCCAGTAACTTAGGTATAACACTGTCGTGGTTTAAACCCAGTCAGGTAACTAGTTCGCTCACTTCCAGTGAGTGGTGCCGAGCTGACAACAATCGAGGTCCGTGTCCATCTCCCCCGCCCCCCCCCCGCGCCGGGGCTCTCCCCTTCCCCGCTCCCGGAGGAACGGGGAGGAGGATCGAGAGAGTGCAACTCCTACGGGTTGAGACAAGAACAGTCCAGCAACAAATCACCACCGCTACTATCAGCTAAAACAATGATAAGGGAAAATAACAAGGGAAGAGAATACGATACCACCGGCCAAGAAAGCGAGTTCCACCCGGAAGCCCCTGTCCTTCCGAGTAACTCCCAGTTACCCCCCACCCCGGGCATGACGTGCTGTGGTATGGAATACCTCCCCGGCTAGCCCGGGTCAGGCGCCCCGTCTCTGCTTCCTCACAGCTTCCCCTCCTCCCTGGCAGAGCATGACCCTCACAGAGTCCTTGGTTAGGGTAAACATCACTTAGCAACAACCGAAAACATCGGCTTCGCCAACACTGTTCTCAAACTAGAAGTCAAAACACAGCACTGCACCAGTTAACACAAAGGAAAAAACATGACTGCTACTGCTGAACCCAGGACATTATCCACCCCTTATTCCATACCATTCACGTCGTGCTCAGATCCCACATTTTCAATACACCATCGCTCTCCCACATATATACATCCATATACATACAGACCAAGAGGAAAAAATCATTTTCTTAGTGCATGGACCAATCCCTATAATGCTGCCGAGTCCATTCGGTCCATGATGTTCCAAGTTCATTCTCTGTTGGGATGATGGCTGGAGGGAAGTCAGGGCCAGTCGCTGGTGACCTGGAGACATCTAGTTGATGGGCTATAAAAGCATTACACAGCAGGCAACAGCATACAATTGAGTTCACTGGCTGTTTTCCCCTAAAATCAAATCCCCTTGAGGTATACATTGGACTTCCCCATCTTCCCGCATTACCCACCAAGTATATCCAGGTCCCTGAGCAAAAGCAATCCCACGAGTAGGTTTGCCTTTACCTGAAGCAGGAATAACCCAGACTGTCTTCCCCAGCAAATTCTTCATATGCACCACGGGAACTTTGTCCCCCTCTACAATATGTAAAAGTTCTGACTGGGCTGGGCCGGCCCTGTTGGCAGATCCTCTGGTGTTGACCAACCAGGTGGCCTTTGGTAAATGTGTATCCCAATGCTTGAAAGTTCCCCCACCCATCGCTCTCAGTGTAGTTTTTAACAGCCCATTGTACCGTTCGATTTTCCCAGAGGCTGGTGCATGGTAGGGGATGTGATATACCCACTCAATGCCATGCTCTTTGGCCCAAATATCTATAAGGTTATTCCGGAAATGAGTCCCATTGTCTGACTCAATTCTCTCTGGGGTGCCGTGTCGCCACAAAATCTGTTTCTCAAGGCCCAGGATGGTGTTCCGGGCAGTGGCATGGGGCACAGCGTATGTTTCCAGCCACCCGGTGGTTGCTTCCACCATGGTAAGCACATGGCGCTTGCCTTGGCGGGTTGGTGGCAGTGTGATATAGTCAATCTGCCAGGCCTCCCCATATTTATACTTCAACCATCGTCCTCCATACCAAAGAGGCTTTAACCGCTTGGCTTGTTTAATTGCAGCACATGTTTCACACTCATGAATAACCTGGGCAATAGTGTCCATTGTTAAGTCCACCCCTCGGTCACGGGCCCATCTATATGTTGCATCTCTGCCCTGATGGCCTGAAGTGTCATGGGCCCACCGGGCCAAAAATAATTCACCTTTATGTTGCCAATCTAAGTCCATCTGAGCCACTTCAATCTTAGCCGCTTTATCCACTTGTTGGTTGTTCTGGTGTTCCTCAGTGGCCCGACTCTTGGGTACATGGGCATCTACATGACGTACCTTCACCACCAGGTTCTGCACCCTGGCAGCAATATCTTTCCACAGTGCAGCAGCCCAGATGGGTTTACCTCTGCGTTGCCAGTTGCTCTGCTTCCATTGCTTCAACCACCCCCACAGGGCATTTGCCACCATCCATGAGTCAGTATAGAGATAAAGTACTGGCCACTTTTCTCGTTCAGCAATGTCCAGGGCCAGCTGGATGGCTTTCACCTCGGCAAATTGACTCGATTCACCCTCTCCTTCAGCAGTTTCTGCAACTTGTCATCCAGGACTCCATACAGCTGCCTTCCATCTCCGATGCTTTCCCACAATACGGCAAGAGCCATCAGTAAACAAGGCCTACTGCTTTTCACTTTCTGACAGTTTATTATATGGTGGGGCCTCTTCAGCGCGCACCACCTCCTCCTCTGCTGACATTCCGAAATCTTTGCCCTCTGGCCAGTCCATGATGACTTCTAGAATGCCTGGACGACTGGGATTTCCTATTCGAGTTTGTTGTGTAATTAGTGCAGCCCATTTACTCCATGTAGCATCAGTTGCATGATGTGTAGAGGAGACCCTGCCTTTGAACATCCAGCCCAGCACGGGCAGCCGGGGTGCCAGGAGGAGCTGTGCTTCAGTGCCAATCACTTCCGAAGCAGCTCGAACCCCTTCATAGGCTGCCAGTATCTCTTTCTCAGTTGGGGTATAGCTGGCCTCAGATCCTTTGTATCCCCGACTCCAAAAGCCGAGGGGTCGACCTCGAGTCTCTCCTGGAGCTTTCTGCCAGAGGCTCCAGGCAGGACCGTTCTCCCCAGCTGCAGTGTACAGCACATTTTTTACATCTGGCCCGGTCCGGACTGGTCCAAGCGCTACTGCATGAACTATCTCGCGTTTAATTTGCTCAAAGGCTTGTTGCTGCTCAGGGCCCCATTTAAAATCATTCTTCTTCCGGGTCACATGATAGAGAGGGCTTACAATTGAACTGTAATTTGGGATGTGCATTCTCCAGAACCCCACTGCACCCAAGAAAGCTTGCGTTTCTTTCTTATTAGTTGGTGGAGACATTGCTGTTATCTTGTTGATCACATCTGTGGGGATCTGTCTACGTCCATCTTGCCATTTTATTCCCAAAAATTGAATCTCCTGTGCAGGTCCCTTGACCTTACTCCGTTTTATGGCAAAACCGGCTTTCAGCAGGATTTGGATTATTTTCCTCCCTTTCTCAAAGACTTCTTCCGCTGTATCGCACCACACAATAATGTCATCAATGTATTGCAGGTGTTCTGGAGCTTGCCCCTGTTCCAGTGCAGTCTGGATCAGTCCATGGCAAATGGTAGGGCTGTGTTTCCACCCCTGGGGCAGTCGGTTCCAAGTGAACTGGACACCCCTCCAAGTAAAAGCAAACTGTGGCCTGCACTCTGCTGCCAAAGGAATTGAGAAAAATGCATTGGCAATATCAATCGTGGCATACCACTTGGCTGCCTTTGACTCTAGTTCATACTGAAGTTCTGGCATGTCCGGTACGGCAGCACTCAATGGTGGTGTGACTTCATTCAGGCCACGATAGTCTACTGTTAGTCTCCATTCTCCATTAGACTTTCGCACTGGCCATATGGGGCTATTGAAGGGTGAGCAGGTCCTGCTGATCACCCCCTGACTCTCCAGTCTACGGATCAGCTGATGGATGGGAATCAGGGAGTCTCGGTTGATGCGATATTGCCGCCGGTGCACTGTTGTGGTCGCAATTGGCACTTGTTGTTCTTCAACTTTCAGCAACCCCACAGCAGAGGGATCTTCTGAGAGACCAGGCAAGGTGGACAGCTGCTCAATTTCCTCAGTCTCCAAAGCAGCAATACCAAAAGCCCACCGGTACCCTTTTGGGTCTTTGAAGTACCCTCTCTTGAGGTAGTCTATGCCGAGAATGCATGGAGCCTCTGGACCAGTCACAATAGGGTGCTTTTGCCATTCCCTCCCAGTCAGGCTGATTTCAGCCTCCAGCACAGTCAACTCTTGGGATCCTCCTGTTACTCCAGAAATATAGATGGGTTCCACCCCTTGACAGCTTGATGGCATCAGGGTACACTGTCCACCGGTATCTACTAGAGCCTTATACTTCTGTGGGACTGATGTGCCAGGCCATCTGATCCACACAGTCCAGTAAATCCGATTGTCCCCTACCTCCACCTGGCTGGAGGCAGGGCCCCTCTAATGGTCGTCACAGCATTGGACACTTAAGTCGTGTTGAAAGGGATTATTCTTCCTTATCACAGGAGCTGGAGTAAAATCAGCTCTTCCACTCCATCTGGGAAACTGCTCACCAGAGACTGAAGCCGTAGCTCTCATGGGACGATCAGTCTTGGCCCTTGCTCCCCTCTTCAGTTCACTCACCCGTTCCTCCAAAGCTGAAGTAGGTTTTCCATCCCACTTTGTCATGTCTTCTCCGTGATCCAGCAGGTAAAACCATAGGGTACCCCGTGGCATATACCTTCTGTATCTCCTCTCTTGAACAATAGGACGCCTTTTGTTAATAGCTGAGACGTGTGTTGGTACACGTGAGGAGCTGGATAAATCAGATACATCGTCCCTCAATTTTTCGAGGTCCTGGGACAGTTTTTTCACAGCTGAGATGATGGAAGGGGTGAGATTGTCTTCGAACTCTCGGAGTTTATGAACCATTTCATCCACTGTTAGTGGTACTATGTCATTCCAGGTCACTGTTGCCAATGAATGGGCATATGATGACAGTGCATTCCTTGTAAGTTTTCGCCACATGGGTCGTGTACATTCAACTTCATCTGGATCTATAGGTGTATCCCCGTTATTCGGCTTGATGTGATAGATCATCTCTACGATGGCCGATTCCCTCAGAGACTGGATGCCTTTGTCTATAGTAGTCCACTTAGCCGAACGACTCGTAACATCGTCCTTGTACGGAAACCTTTCTTTCACAGCTGCCAAGAGCCTCCTCCAAAGGCTGAGGGACTTTTTCTCTCTTGCAATTGCTTTGTCAATTCCCCCTTCTCTAGCAAGTGATCCCAGCTGCTTGGCTTCTGTACCTTCTAGTTCGTGACCATCGGCCCCATTGTCCCAGCATCGGAGTAACCAGGTGATGATGTGCTCCCCTGGTTGACGGGTAAAATCTTTTCGCATATTCCGCAGCTCGGTTGAGGTCCGAGGTCGAGAAGTTACCTCTTCTTCTTCTTCTTCGTCATGTGATGATGACTCCTGATCAGATTCTGGACCGGGTGGTGAATTCATTGGTTCTTCATCTCGCTTCACCCTTTTTGCTTCCTTTTTGCTTGTTCTCTTGCGTACAGGGGCAACTGATATTGGTACGAATTGGTCCTCTGGTTTGGCTGCAGTGGTTATCACTGTGGTTTGAGTAGCGACTGTACTTGTTGCTGGGGGTGGTGTAGCTACTGTGCTTGGAGCTGGGGTAACCGCGCTGTCTGTTGCAGTTGAAGTTTGAGCAGCTGATGTACTTGCCACTGGGGTAGCTGCGCAGTTCATTGCAGCCAAAGTTTGAGTAGCGACTGTCACTTTGCCCTCAAATCCGCCGACATTCTTTTCCTTTTGAAGGTGCTGGATAGTGTTGAACAAGGCCCTGTAAGCATAGGCCAAGCCCCAGCACGTTGCCGTGATTTGTCCATCTCTGGTATGGCCAGAATGACCACACACCTCATTTAAGTGTTTTACTAATTCTTCTGGATTTTGCAGTTGTTCGGTAGTGAAATTCCAAAATACTGGAGGGGCCCACTGACCTAGATACTTGCCCATACTATCCCACACACCCTGCCACTCATGGCTGTCCAGCCTCTGGGAAAATCTCTCGGTCCTCCTACATCGTCGTTTGACCCCAGACAAGACCCAAACCTGAATCTGCTTAACTCTTGAAATCAGTAGTGGGCAAAACACACTCTGTATGCGTGTTAGCATGGTGATTCCCATCACCATCAGCAAACAAGTCTCAACAGCATTAAAAGGCCGTTCAAAAAATTCAAAACTCTGAAATGTAAATGGTCTGGGGGGACGACTAGGAGGGTAAAAGGATGTCTCCTTCACAGGTTGAGCACCTGAGAAGGAGAAAAAAGATGTGTAATTGCTAAGCACCTCCATCATATACCTCCCAAAGTATAAAGGTGGTGACCACACTGGGAACATAAGCCAGATCAGTTTCATGATCAATGATTCTATTGTATTACAAGTCATTACCATAAAGTACAATGGAATAAAAACCTTAGCCCAAGCCCCACACTTGAAAAACACTAATACAGCAAATACCGGATGGACGTAAGATATGATATACTGAAACTGTGAGATCAAGAGGAAAAACCTTGAGAGCCAATAAATCAGCATTGTGACGAGTGACTATCAATCCAGTCAGATCTGTTCTTATCTCAACCCCTCGTGCCCCACGTTGGGCGCCAAAAAGAACTGTCGTGGTTTAAACCCAGTCAGGTAACTAGTTCGCTCACTTCCAGTGAGTGGTGCCGAGCTGACAACAATCGAGGTCCGTGTCCGTCTCCCCCGCCCTCCCCCCCGCACCGGGGCTCTCCCCTTCCCCGCTCCCGGAGGAACGGGGAGGAGGATCGAGAGAGTGCAACTCCTACGGGTTGAGACAAGAACAGTCCAGCAACAAATCACCACCGCTACTATCAGCTAAAACAATGATAAGGTGTCCTGGGTTCAGCAGTAGCAGTCATTTTTTCTCCTTCTTGGTAACTGGTGTAGTGCAGTGTTTTGACTTTCAGCTCGGGAACAGAGCTGATAACAAAGATGTTTTGGTTTGGCCAAGGACTTTGTGAGCCTCATGCTCTGCCAGGGAGGAGGGGAAGCTGGGAGGAAGCAGAGACAGGACACCTGACCCAAACTGACCAAAGAGGTATTCCATACCACAGCACGTCATGCCCAGGATGTAACTGGGAGTTAGCCGGAAGGGCTGGGAGACGGCAGGGTTGGAGGAGGTATGGGTCGGTGCTTGGTCGGGGACTGGGGGGCCGAGTTATCGGTTGGCTGGTGGTGAGGTGTTGTATTCTCTTCCCTTGTTATTTCCTTTATCATTATTATCATTGGTGGTAGCAGTAGTGATCTGTGTTATACCTTAGTTACTAAACTGTTCTTATCTCAACCCGTGGGAGTTGCATTCTTTTCAATTCTCCTCTCCATCCCTCCGAGAGCAGGGGGAGGGCAAGAAAGGGGGGGTAAGTGAGCAAACGAATTACCTGACTGGGTTTAAACCACGACAGTTCTTTTGGCGCCCAACGTGGGGCACGAAGGGTTGAGATAACGACAGATTTGACTGGATTAATAGTCATTCGTCACAATGCTGATTTATTGGGTATCAGAGTTGCTCTTCTTGATCTCACAGCTTCAGACCGTTGTAACTTACGTAGAGCCGGTATTTGCTGTGATAGTGTTTATCAAGTGTGGGGCCTGGGCTAAGGTTCTTGTCTCACTGTGCTTTATGGCAATGGCTTGTAATACGGGTGGGCTCCAGCAGCAGGGCGGGACGGACGTGGCCGTGGACTTGTACCTGGCCGTCCGGCTGCTCTTCACCGTCCTGGCCCTCACCCTACTCTCCATCTTCGTGAGGCTGCGGGGAACTGAGGGGGAGCGGCCCCGGGAGCCGGCGGCTGCTGAAGCGGCCCGG
Organism: Pezoporus flaviventris; assembly: GCF_033815535.1. Classification (NCBI taxonomy): domain Eukaryota; kingdom Metazoa; phylum Chordata; class Aves; order Psittaciformes; family Psittacidae; genus Pezoporus; species Pezoporus flaviventris. The sequence goes on along the minus strand of NW_026893194.1, from coordinate 19,925 downwards.
GAGAGCGGCCACGGGGACCAAGCGGCGGCGGGAGCGGGGCCGGAGGCCGCCAGGGGACGGCTGCCGGTGGAGGAGGCCGGGGCGGTCGAGGAGCAGAAGGAAGCGGCTGCCGAGCAGCGGGAGAAGGCGGCGGAGGAGCCGAGCCCCGCGGAGGAGCCGAGCCCCGCGGAGGAGCCGAGCCCTGCGACGGCCGAGAGCATTCCCCGGAAGCCGCCTGCCGAGCCCCAGGAGGATGCAGGAGACCACGCAGCATTTCCCAGCAAGGCAGAGGAGGAAGAGCTGGACTCAGGAAAAGAGAAGCTGGCGGTGGGAGAGCCGGCAAGCACAGCAGCTACACCAGCCCCAGTGACAAGCACAGCAGCATCGTTTGAGAGTTCTGAAGGCTCTGAATGGCCTTTGGATATCCTTGGGACCTGCCTGCTGATTGTGATGGGGATCAGCATGTTGGCACACACACAGGCTGTGTTCTACCCACAACCATTTTGTCTGATCTCAAAAGTTAAGCAGAGTCAGGTTTGGGTCTTGTCTGGGGTTAGACAACAATATAGGGGGACCAAGAGATTTTCCCCAAGGCTGGAGAGTCATGAGTGGCAGGGTGTGTGGGACAGTATGGGCAAGTATCTAGTCCACTGGGCCCCTCCAGTGCTTTGGAAGCGTCGGAGATGGAAGGCAGCTGTATGGAGTCCCCAGCAACAAGCTGCAGAAACTGCTGAAGGGGACAGTGAATTATTTTAAGCCTGGTGGGCCCATGGCACTTCAGGCCATCAGAGCAGAGATGCAACACAGAGATGGACTCATGATCGAGGGGTGGACTTAACAATGGACACTATTGCCCACGTTATTCACGAGTGTGAACACTGCACACAGTCTCTCCTGCTCTGGAAGACTGTTACAAGAGATGGAGCCTGACATGGACCAGATGGACGCAGCAGCTTTATAGGGACTGGTCCATGCACTAAGATAAGAGTGCACCGAGATAAAAGTGATGGTATATTGAAAATGTGGGATCTGAGCATGACGTGAATGGTATGGAATAAGGGGTGGATAATGTCCTGGGTTCAGCAGTAGCAGTCATTTTTTCTCCTTCTTGGTAGCTGGTGTAGTGCAGTGTTTTGACTTTCAGCTCGGGAACAGAGCTGATAACAAAGATGTTTTGGTTTGGCCAAGGACTTTGTGAGCCTCATGCTCTGCCAGGGAGGAGGGGAAGCTGGGAGGAAGCAGAGACAGGACACCTGACCCAAACTGACCAAAGAGGTATTCCATACCACAGCACGTCATGCCCAGGATGTAACTGGGAGTTAGCCGGAAGGGCTGGGAGACGGCAGGGTTGGAGGAGGTATGGGTCGGTGCTTGGTCAGGGACTGGGGGGCCGAGTTATCGGTCGGCTGGTGGTGAGGTGTTGTATTCTCTTCCCTTGTTATTTCCTTTATCATTATTATCATTGGTGGTAGCAGTAGTGATCTGTGTTATACCTTAGTTACTAAACTGTTCTTATCTCAACCCGTGGGAGTTGCATTCTTTTCAATTCTCCTCTCCATCCCTCCGAGAGCAGGGGGAGGGCAAGAAAGGGGGGGTAAGTGAGCAAACGAATTACCTGACTGGGTTTAAACCACGACATAAGGGAAAATAACAAGGGAAGAGAATACGATACCACCGGCCAAGAAAGCGAGTTCCACCCGGAAGCCTGTGTCCTTCCGGGTAACTCCCAGTTACCCCCCACCCCGGGCATGACGTGCTGTGGTATGGAATACCTCCCCGGCTAGCCCGGGTCAGGCGCCCCGTCTCTGCTTCCTCACAGCTTCCCCGCCTCCCTGGCAGAGCATGAGCCTCACAGAGTCCTTGGTCAGGGTAAACATCACTTAGCAACAACCGAAAACATCGGCTTCACCAACACTGTTCTCAAACTAGAAGTCAAAACACAGCACTGCACCAGTTAACACAAAGGAAAAAACATGACTGCTACTGCTGAACCCAGGACAAACACAAAACCAGTACTGCTACTACCAGTAATAATAATGATAAGGGAAATAAAAACGGAAAAGAATACAACTGCTCACCACCTGCCAACTGATACCTAGCCCCACCCGAGCAGCTATCTAACCTTTCTGGGTAACTGCTCCCAGTATATATACCAGGCATGGCGTGCTGTGGTATGGAATACCCCTTTGGTGAGTTTGGGTCAGGTGTCCTGTCTCTGCTTCATCCCAGCTTCCCCTCTTCCCTGGCAGAGCACGAGACTGAGAAAGTCCTTGGTCAGAGTTAACATTCTTTAGCAACAACTAAAAACATCGGTGTTATCAGTGTTGTTCCCACGCTGAAAGTCAAAAACTCAACACTACACCAGAAGGAGAAAAATGACTGCTACTGCTGAACCCAGGACACCCACACAACATCCTTGTCTCTAAATTGGTCTGGCAACAATTTGATGGATTGACCACTCGGTGGAAAATAGGTAAAAGCTTGCATTGTTCGTAACGCTGCAGTATTCACTGGTATGAATATTGCAGCTGTGTTCAGAACATCCTTGTGGTACCTGAGGTGATGTGTGTGAACAGGGCATGGTGCTAGTGTGGCAGTAAGGGGGGAGATGGGAGATGACACCTTGCATTTTTGCAGGTGATCTTTGGGGGGGGTGGGGTGTTGTTTTGTTTTAGTTTTTACTTTAAGTGTTTGTAAGGCTCCTTCTGTAGGTGTCAGAGGAGGAGAAGAAGCTTCTCCAGAGGTTGATTAAGCTGTCTGAATTGGGTATCTGTCTGGATTACCCTTTGGAGGAACTCTCAGTTTTTCTGTATGTGTTAGCTATAGAGAGCTGTGGTGATGGCCACCACGAGTTGCTAGGCTCTTATGATTATTCCCCTAACCACATGTGGGGAAAATTCCCATAAATGCTCACCAGAAAGTAAGGTAAGTATCTTATTTCTTTGTCTCTGAAAGAAGCTTGCATTGTTCGTAACGCTGCAGTATTGAAGAACATAATGCAGATGGTTTGAGTTCTGCCCCTACGCTGACACTGTTGAATACAACTTTCAGATATTTTAATATTTTGTTTCCACCTGTATTCAACTTCCAGTTATTAACATTGGATTTTTTGAAGTGTGTATGCAGTGGGGAAGTATTAGATTCCCCATCTCATCTGCTCTTAATAAATTGCTCTCTTCTGATGGTCCCTCAGAACTTTAAGAGGAGATGCAGTTGTACTTGGTAACTAGAAACAATACATTTTTAAAAAATAGCTATTACTGTAATGCAGGAAACAGATTAGCTACTCTGTGGCTGATATTAAAGGGTCGTGTCAGTTTTTCTAAATACACTGTTAGTCAAGATGATGTGTTTATGATATTACAGAAGCACAGAAATTTGTGGTACTGTATGAAGGCGTTTTTGTTTCAGCTCTAATCATAGGTACTCTAAACACAACTTACTGACTGACATGGTAAACTGTCAAATGTATGGGTTACTGTCTGTCAATCACTTACTCTTCTGAGCCACCACTGCTGTATGTGTACTACTTATTTTCTTGTTATGGGGGGAGAGTGCATAGTTTGTGTCTTTAAGCAGTTAAAAGAAGCATTTTTTTTCCTAGCTCTAGTACTGGCACAATTGCTATCAACTTTTAAAAGCTTTTTACTGAACACAGACTGATGCCTGAAACTCCCTTGCTGGTGCCAAGGGCTGAGTAGGAAGCATTGGCTGAAAACCTCCTGTTTACATTTTTGCAGAGCTTGTACTCAGAGCTTACAGCTGCATTCAGACTTGAAGACTGAACCATTTCTCTGCTACACTGGCAGTAAAATACAGAGTGTGATTTTCAATGTGAATTGAAGGTGCTTGGATTTAAATTTGCTTTCACACTTTCAGCAAGTGCAGTGCAATATTGACCTATGGCACAAGAAGCTAACAGGAAATTAAACATTGCCAAGTGTTGTGAACCTGTTTTCTTTTTTAATTGCATGCTACTCTTGAACTGGCCCGTAATTAGATAGGTAACTAGGAGCTCAAAAAGCATGTTTGATTAGAATAGTTGCTGTTTCAGTTTCTTGTGTTTTTTTTTTTTTTCCATGACTCTCTGGTGTTTGTTTTTTTTTTGTTTGTTTGTTTTTCTTCCCTCTTTCTTAGTCTTCATGAAGAAATCATTGACTTTTATAAGTATATGTCTCCCAGACCTGAAGAAGAGAGAATGCGGATGGAAGTGGTGAACAGGATAGAAAACGTTATAAAAGAGCTCTGGCCTAATGCAGATGTGAGTAGGACACTGTTCTGTTTTTTTTTTTTTTAATATATGAAAGCAACATTTTGTGCCTGTTTGCTTTGTGAAGTATTGAATCATGAAAATACTGTTTGTTTTTCCATAATAAAAAAGCACAAACCAAAACAACAACAAAAGGATTTCTGGTCAAATGAGGGAGATGATCTTTCTTGCTAGAATAATACAAGTCAACATTTTCTGTCACACATAGGAACAAAGAAAGGCTAGATATACTGTAGTCAAAGAGAGGTCATAAGGTATGGCAACATTTAGTCTCATGAATATTTATTTACTAAAATTAATGAGAGCATACCAGGCATGCATGCTTGTAATGTACTGTGTTAAAAGAAACCCGAAAACAAATCTACTGGAAGTCATCACTTTGCTAGTAGCAGGGCTTCTAGTCCAAAGACCTGTGGTCCTGAATATTAAGGTGGGATGCCAGCAATGCCATGTTTCGTAGACCATGCTGTTTTTAATGGGCAGTTAAACTAAATTGACATCTTACAAATTTAAAGGAACCAGTTTTTTTGTACAGGAACAAACAAGTCTGTAGATCTGTGTATTGAGCTTAAAATCTGAAATGCCTCTTTCCACTGAAGATGGGTTTTTGCTAGTACTTCATTCAGTCGAAACAAGTTTCTTCTGTGCAGAGCTATGCTTTATTTCAATAAAGGTTGGATTAAAGAGAAGCCAAAGAAGATGCTTTTGCATCTCAAGGTGGTTTTATGGGCACACGTTTGGAATTTTGGCATAATTGCATCTAGTTCAGTTGTACCCCTCTACTAACATTTCCAGAATGGAGATGTATAGCTGTAGTCATCTATCTGTAGATAACAATAACTGAAAATAAGGACTTGTTAGCTGGAATAGTAAACCAAATTCAGACAGCAGAATCTTTAGTATAAGGAATGCTCTTTGATCCTGCCACAGTAAAAGGTAGCGTTTTGACATGAGTGACTTAAAACCACTGTTCATTTTAGATCTTCTTCACCTGTTCTTTTTGAATGTATTTTTTAGAAATTGGCAGAATATCACAGAATATGAATTATTTCTAAACTATAGGTATGTGGTGTGTGGTTTTGTGTGTAAAATACACTCACATTTTCAAGGTGGTTCATATTATGGTCAATGTATTAGTGACAAATCATATGGAAGGAGCACTCTTCACTCAGTGATAGCTGCCTTTGTACAGCTATGATAGTCAGTACGACACATATCTGGTAGTTTTTTCTTTGACTAAAACAACCTTTCCAAGGGGACTCTGTAAGAGACTTTAGCATATCTCACAGGTGTTGTATAGCTCTCCTCTAACCCAGTGAAACAGTGTTGTAGATCCTAATGAAGAGCAGGAGTTAGTGGGCTGCCAGTTTGACAGGTGATAGTATAGGAAATAGTGTGGGTAGAAACCAGTGCTTGCTCTGATACACCCTGCCAAAGTCTTATAGTAGGGGATTTCACCACAACAGCTGACTGCTTCAGCCTGAAGAAGAGGCCGCTATTTCCTAAACAAGTTTGTGTGCTTCAGACTTAAAACTAGTGTAATGGGGAGAATGGGTTTGTTACCAGGGGATCTTTCTTTGTTACCACTAACACTTTGAACAGGGCACAAGAACTTAGTGCATCCAGAGATACTCTGTTTGTAGGACAGACTTGATCTGTAAAAGCTAGGTCTTTTGTATTAAAATGTTTGTTTTATATATATATATATATATGACTGGGGGCTTGAGAAAAAAAGCCTTTTTTTAAGCTACTGAAACTGTTTTTTGTAGCTGTAATCTGTTTAAGGGGGGAAACAAATTACAAGCCCTGCCACAAGTGACAGCTGGCCACTGGGCTTAGCTGTAATGTGACTGAGAGGAAGCACACACAATGTAGTTGAAAACTGAAGTTCACTTTTCAATTATTGCCAGTTAAAACTGCTATGACCCTCTTTCTTTGCTGTTCTTGAAAATGATAGAGAGCAAGAATGTGCCAATTTTTCTCAAGTCAGTAGCTGCTCTTCAGAGCTTAAATGCATCTTGTGTGCTGTTGTTACATTGAGGAAGAATTCTCCTCTTATATGCCCTTCCATTTTCTGGAGGCTAGAGAGGAACAGAACAGTGACACAGGTGACACAGCATGCCAGGTGACAATCTGGAAATTACTGTAATGCTGTTTTTCTAATACTTACTTTACAGATCTGGTTGGGAACTGAACTGCTGAACTCAACTGTGTTCAACTTTGACAGTCTTTTGTTGTAATTTTTCAGTTCCTTGAGTCAATCACTAACCTTCTGGAAATCTGTATCGGTTTAGCTACTTTTTTTAAGTTTTGAGTACACACTCTGAGAAGGTAGAGTGTTACCTGGTCCAATGTCCTTATCTTTAGCTGCAGTGTAAAATGGTAAGTTAATCTTTAAGCCGTTCATTTTGAGTCATAGATGCAGCAAATCCAGCTAAAATAAACTTGTAAGTTAAACATACACATTCAGTTTGTAATTTCTCACTAAACATGTATGTAAGACATACTCTATAAAAATCAGATACCAAGGAAAATGAAAATCAGGCTTCATGAATCTGAACGTACAGAGTGTGTAGAATGTGTCTGTTCCTGTTCCACATAGGGAAAGGCTGAAAAAGCAGATGGAGGGAGGGTAAAACTAGGTATCCTAAACTGTTACTTTATATACAGAAGTCATTTGCTCTCTTACTCAAGGGAATGTGCTTAGAAGGAAACATTCCTACTAAGTGAGAACTGTTCTTGGCATCAGCAAGGCTCTGACCATAAGAAAGGCTTTAATTACGCTGAAACTGAACAACCCAAAACATTAAATGGGAGCATTTTAAGACAAAGATTTTTTACCAATTGAATGTGAAAGTTTTACTACTGAACAAATAAGTAGTTATACAGTGGAATTTAGGATGTATTTGTCATAATGTCCTCGGATTCGTGTCTGAATATTATGTGGCTTCGTAAATCTGAAAAGAGGTAATGTGGCATACTTCACACAATTCAGTTATGAAAATATTGTCACTGTGAATGGAAGTAAAAAGATTCACTCTATTTAGTTTGACAAACTTCAGAAAATTCTACTTAATGATGTAGAAGAAAGGGAACTCTAAACTGGCTACAGATAGATTTTTTGTTTTCTTTTGATGGAGAGACTTTGGTAGCAAAGAGTTTCCAACTTTTTGTGGGTTTCCAAGTTCTGTTGTGCATAGTGAGGACATATTTGGATACGCACTGTAATTAAAGCTCATCCAGGACCTTTGGAATTTAATACGAGTAAGTTTGAAGAAATGTAGGATAAATAGTAACAATAACATACAGGAGTAGGAGTCCATTACAGTACTGTGAAGTCTTAAGTTATCTTATGAATGCAAATACATATCTCTGTCCACATAGAATAAAACCATAAGTGGCAGCGTTGGCACACTACAAAACTAAGTCTCAGATTTCTCAAGTCACGATAGTGTCCTGTATTTGGGATACTTTAAATATGTACATGGCTCCGGAGCTTCAACAGTTTAAATTCCAGTTCTATAAATCAAAATCCTTTAATGGTTCTGTTCCGATTTCCTCACTCTTCCTCGCCCATCTTTCCAGATTTGATGAGAGAGGGATTGAAGTGTGGGTTTCTTTTATAATAATTCAGTGTTTCTCATATTCCAAATTATTGTACAACAGCAGATATTGTCTCATTCCTTTCTGTAAAGGTCATATGTTGTATCAGTTTATGAATATTTTCAGGATTGTTTATTCAGTAAAGGCTCTCTTTGCTGTTCAGCTGAGCATACTGTTTTGTTTGAAAATGTGGAAGGACATTTATTTTTTTTCCGAACCCATCAGTGGTTGTTTGATTGTGGAGAAGCACTTTTCAGATATTTCTGGTGGACAAATAAATCCTGGTTTGACTGAACCCAAACAGTTTTACAGAGGATGCTTTTATTATTATCCTGTATTGAAAATAGTAATAATAGTTACATTCTTAGCTTTGTGATGCCTTTATGCTTTTGTCAAGATCTAATATAATATTGATGCTAGTTCTGTGGCATCTCTTGCAGTCTTTTCTAGTTTGAGAAGCTGTGAATTTTCAACATTCAAATTACTGTCAGCATGTGCTTTTTTTGGGGGTGGGTTGAGGGAGTAAGAAGAATTAAATGATATGAAAAAATCAAGAGGAAGCATGCAAACTAGCTTCCTAGTCTAATAAAGTATCAAAACACTTACTTGCAAAACATCGTCTTTTCCCATCTCTCCCTTTTTCTTGTCCCTAAGGGGAAAAACATAGAAAGTGGGTCACTTGACATACAAATAAGTGGCAGTCAAGCTAGTGCATGAGACTTACTGAAGCAGAATACACAGGTCTGTAAGGTGGCTCCAGGAAACACATCAGAAGACTGTCTGGTTGAAAATTAGTCCAAATGTGTAGATATTTTTATTTTGAAGTCTCACCAGTCCCCCTTTGAGACTTAGCAGGAGTCCAACCTCCCTGTGAGGCTTGGCTAAGTTAGAATCATAGAGTCAACTAGGTTGGAAAAGGCCTTTAAGATCATCAAGTCCAGCCATTACCCCAGCACTGCCAAGACCACCACTAAAGCATATCGCTGAGGGCCTCATCTACACAGTTTTTGAACACTTTCAGAGATGGTGATTCCACCAGTGCCCTGGGCAACCTATTCCAATGTTTGATCACCCTCTCTGTGAAAAATTTTTTCCTAATATCCAACGTAAACCACCTCTGGTGCAGCTTGAGGCCATTGCCTCTTCTCCTATTGCTTGTTACTTGGGAGAAGATGCTGACCCCCACCTCATTACAACCTCCTGTCAGGTAGTTGTAGAGAGCCATAAGGTCCCCCCTGAGCCTCCTCCAGACTAAACAACTGTGGGTTTGGACAGTTTACAACAGACACCTCCTTATTTAAACCTCCGGTGCTAGCAAAAATCCAGCATAATTAAATCTGGGGGATGTGAAACTCTGAAACTTTTTTTTTTTTTTTTTTAAGCAGAAATAAACAGAGTTGTGCTACTTGCTCTGCAGTTCAGAAAAGAACTGTGATGCAATTCTTTTTTAGTATGCAAAGCAATGGAAGTATATTAAATTTAGATAATGTTTTTAAAAAGTGAAGGGTATACTTTGAGATATGAAAGCAGAAAAGAAATTGTACTGAACTGGGTTTTTCTTAATGTTCTATCATTCTAAAGTGTTTTAAATTTGAGTTATGGTTTTTTGCTAAATTTGGTCATGGTGAATTTTTTATATTAAAAAGAAGGTTTTGTAATAGAAAAGTCAAAGTTATTAATGTTTTGTGGGTAATAACACTGAAGATTAGCAATTTACACTACACTGAAGATGTAAATGTTTTAACAGAAGAGAGTACTTCTATTCAGAATGTGCCTGTTGGCAGTACCAAAATATACCAATGGAGGGTAGCAATAACCAGCTTTTCCAAGCAATTTAATAGAACTTGTTTGTCTTCTGAATCCTGATCATTTAGAATCATAGAATAGTTAGGGTTGGAAAGGACCTTAAGATCATCTAGTTCCAACTCCCCTGCCATGGTCAGGGATGCCTCACGCTAGGCCGTGTTGCCCAAGGCTCTGTCCAACCTGGCCTTGAACACTGCTAGGGATGGAGCATTCACAACTTCTTTGGGCAACCTATTCCAGTGCCTACTCACCTATGAGTAAGGAACTTCCTTATATCTAACTTGAACTTACCCTGTTTTAGTTTAAACCCATTTCCCCTTGTCCTATTGCTACAGTCCCTGATGAGGAGTCACTCTCCAGCATCCTCCTAGGCCCCCTTCAGATACTGGAAGGCTGCTATGAGGTCTCCATGCAGCCTTCTCTTCTCCAGGCTGAACAGCCCCAACTTTCTCAGCCTGTCCTCGTACGGGAGGTGCTCCTGCCCCCTTACTATCCTTGGACTTGCCCCAACAGTTCCATGTCCTTTTTATGCTGAGTACACCAGAACTGCACACAGTGCTCCAAGTGGGGTCTCACGAGAGCAGAAGTAGAGGGGCAGGATCACCTCCTTCGACCTGCTGGTCACGCTCCTTTTGATGCAGCCCAGGATACGGTTGGCTTTCTGGGCTGCAAGCACACACTGAAGCTAGCTCATGTTCAGTTTCTCATCAACCAAACCCCCAAGTCCTTCTCAACAGTGCTGCTCTGAATCACTTCTTCTGTTCTTGTGTTTCAGGTGCAGATATTTGGAAGTTTTAAAACTGGTTTATATTTACCTACAAGGTCAGTAATTTTTCAGTGTAAATTCTGTACAAAAGATAGCCTTTCGAGTTTATACCTTTGTAGTGACTTATTTGATCTCCTAATATCTGTTGCTTGTGCGTATACTTGTTATATTAAGAAAGTGTTAAGCTATTAGTACTCTGCAAAGTGTATACAAAAATTAGTAATTAAGACTATTAACTGTAGTACCTGTGGCTATATAGATTTTTGCATGTATTAGTAAAAGATCTAAAAATACCATGTTGTCAAAAAAGGCTTGTATTGTGACTTGGCTTCTTTAGTGACTGAACCGAAATAAGAGTTTGGCCTTAAAAGAAAAGCTAAAATTATCTCCACAGGTGATTAAATTGAAACATTTAACATTGCCTTCTTTATGATAATCTTAGCACTGAAGAGACAAGATTGCATACAGAATCGCTTTTTTTCTTTCACTCTTCTTTAGTGAAATCTGTACAATAGCCATCATCTACCTTTTCCAAATTTATTACTAGTTTTCATAAAGTAATTTTTCAGTTTCATTGGTATCTTCTGTGTAGAAATTGTAAGTATTTTTGACAGTTAAATAGAAATAGAATGAAAGGCTTAAATGGCTGCAGGGGACAAACACATTTAAATAGCATAAGTCCTGAAGTTAACACTTGAATTGAGTTCTGTACTTTGGGAACATGAGGAATTGGTATTTAGTACTGACTACAAGTGCCGGATACCCAAGTCATCATTTCATGTAGTTTTGAAAAAAGAATCTGACAGATGTTTTAATACCCATTTTAGTCTAAGGGGTTGCAGGAAGACTGAATTGCTCAGTTTCTGTTTGGAAAGTCAGAAGTAAGGTGTACAAATACACATTGTTTTCACAATGCCTCATTTTTGGCTTTTTTTCCATTGATTTTAAATAGGCTTGATTAAACTTGATGGGTTGCTGATAATGCAAGAGAGCTATACCTATCCACATGACTGATTATTTTGAAACTGATGCAACAAAACCACTTTGCTGTTGTCTATTTGATTTCATATACTGCCTTTTCTCCATACTTGTCTCAGCAGAGTTTTGGGGGGGAGAAAAAATGCAGGTGTTTTTAAACACAGTACATAAGCCAACAAAACCCTTCCTGTGGCAGTACTTGCTATACTTTCAAAATAATGAGTGTTTGCATGGGGGTAATTAATTCACTGTTGCCTTCTATCCAAGCTTCCTTTTGCTCTAAGTTTTCCCTACCCGTCAGTAACTGTATAGTTAATTTAGATTTCAGTTTCTGGGATTCAGAAAGACCTGCAGTGTGTTTTTTTTTATTCTGTTATTCTGTGTTATATTTTGTCTAATCTTTTACTTAAGCTGATATTGAAGGTTTGGGTACAGGGTTGTTTAGCTGCTGCATCTCTGTTATTTTTCAGGCAATATCTATACTCAAGGTGACAACAGAACTACTTTTTCTCTCTTGGTGTGTATCAGAAAAAAAAGAGTGTCTTGTTAACTCTCAGCATCAGTAGTGGGTTTAACACCAATTTAGTTTAGAAGTGTCCAGTAGCATTTCCTGCTCTCCAAGCAGGTTTTTAACATAGTTTTCTGCAGCTGGCTGAGTGCTGCCTACCCTTGCCAGCTAAATGGCATGCAGCTGAACTGCTGCTGACACTGCTTGTTGGCAAGAGATATTTCGGTTTCTTTGAGGTTGTTAAAGCAGTGTTGTCTGTGAAACAGCAGACCTGTAGGATCTGTTGGGAGGAAAAGTATTCCTAATTTTTTTGGTGTTGCCTGTTGCAGTTTTCTGTGCCACTGGTCTGCTCGTATAGCTGCAGGGTTATATGCTCGTCTCCTTTGTGTACCCAACCAAGCAGGGAAAATCAAAGAAGTTGGGGAGCAAAGAGGAAAGAGCTCAAGATCTCACAGTAGCCCTTACTGGCTTTGGTTTGGACACCAGTCATCTTTTGGATTTGAGTTTAGGCACTGAATTAGGGTGTCAAATCCCTTTGTAGTCAGAAGAATGTGTACGTGCATAGGGAGGAAGTGTAGGGATGGAGACACCTCTTCAAGGAGCTGAGTTAATGAATGAAGTTAATTAGTTTGATCTTGCTTAACAGCTTGTTGCTTCCTGAAGTCAAAGTTGCCACATTTTCCGATCTCCTTCCCCGCTCCCTATTCTTGGCGCTACAGACCAGCTGCTTACCATGTGCTAGCTGGTGCTCTGATCACCCAGAAACCCAACTTTGAAATGCAAAGAGGCAGGAAATTACCCCACAATGTTTTGGGTTTTTTTAGGGGTGGGGAGTTGGTTTTTGCCACATCCATTAATATGTTGAGTTGATTTGCTGTAGATTAGACAAACACCAGACCTGCAGCAAAGGAGGAGACAGGGCCATGCATCTGGGAGCAGAGGATGGAGACCAGGACTTTCCCTTTCAGTGACAGGCTGTTAAATCAGGGTTACTGATTAATACAGCCCAAAGGTGGTGCTCCACAACAAGTTACTTTCTTGCTCAGAATCACTCTGGTGAAGCTGATCCATTTCTGCTGACAGCGTGGCCTGAGGAGACTAATCTTGGGATTTGCAGCCCAAGTGGGGGGGGTGTGTGTGTGTGTGTGTGTATGTGTGTGTGTGTGTGTGTGTGTGTGTGTCTGTCCCCTCCCTTGGTAATCTGAAATATTCTGTAGTTCCCCAGGTGTAAGAGTTCATCCCCCACCTCTTTCCTCAGAAAATTAAGAATAAATTATTTGGTTACATTCTGTCAGCTTTATTTTGGTTATGTGTGGATGTCAGCTGTTTATCTTTTAAGTGTATTGGTCTTTTAATTTGAATAAATCTGTGCTTTCTTTCTATTTCAGTGATATTGATTTAGTTGTGTTTGGAAAGTGGGAGACATTGCCTCTTTGGACCCTGGAAGAAGCTCTTAGAAAGCACAATGTAGCAGATGAAAACTCAGTAAAGGTTTTAGATAAAGCAACTGTAAGTTTGGGGGAAGAAGGTGTTTCCTTGTTCTAAGCTAAATGTGTAATAAAATATCTTGGTTAAAAGGATGAATTTTCATAAGCAGAAACTATATATAAATATAAGCTAGAACTTTTTTATTTATTACAGTTTTTATTACTCTAAAATAATTGATAGTGCTGCAACAGAAGCATTTCTTCTGTTGGGGAAAATAATCTGATTGTTCATGCTACACAACATACACTTGTTTTAAAGTGAGATTATATTAGTCATTGTTGTGAATTAATGTGATCAAACTTGTGAATTTCTGGACTCAGTTTTTACATAAGTAATTTTTTCTTATTGTAAGTAAGCAGACATAATACATTTTCACATAGAAGTACTAAGTACAGCCTTATATAAATATGTAATGGTATGCCTCGCACAGGATAGGATAAATTCCATTATAACTTCCTACCTTCTGCTAATTGTAAGAGTATGTAAGTGTGTTGGGGGTTAAACAGGTGTCTAATTGATGGCTATTATTAGTAGAGAGAGGTAATTTGGAAACCACTCAGGTGGAGATATGTCATAGTGTTCTCAGTAACTTGTGCTTCTTGTCTGAAGATGATTTTGATGAGGAATCAGTGACCCGCAATGACAGGAGTGTGTATTTTCTTGAGTATCTATTACCATTGATCTTAATTTCTTAAGCGTTTGTCTCCCTCTGGTGATTGTTTTTCCCACTAGAGCTGTGCTGCTGCACTAGGAGACAACTAAAAACAATTTAAAAGGAATCACTTTGAAGATTAAGTGTTAAGTTCTGTTAAACAGGATAGTAAATTGAAAATGGCATTTATGAGTTAGAAAAGCAAAGTTGATGTAAACAGATTGGCAAGGAGAGTGCGTTCTTAAATAAATAGGAGTACTGTTTTCTCTCAACAAAGTCATAAAACGTTTCAGTTTTACTGGTGCATATAAGTATGAATGAAACCAAATGTCTCTTGGAAATCTGTATTGACTTAACCTGTCTTTCTTTTGCAGGTACCTATTATTAAACTGACAGATTGCTTCACTGAAGTAAAAGTTGATATAAGCTTTAATGTACAGAACGGGGTTAAAGCAGCCCAGCTCATCAAAGATTTTATCAAGGTTAGGCAACACTGTAATAGAGCTAGAGCTGAATATTTGATGATTTGATTTTATATTTTACTTTGACTGCATCCTGACTAGAGATACACTTTCACTCTGTTATTTTTGTTGTCTACTGCTACTCCATGATGTTCTTAGGTTTTAGATATTTTGCCCTGAAAGACACGAAAATAGCAATGTATGAAGTATTGAGAAGTTTTAATGGTACAGTTCTTTAATGGTACTAAAGAGAATGCACTAATACCTGTCTAAAATGTTCTGCTCTACCTGTGGCTCCTTGAACTTAAAATTAGTAATAACCACACATTGCTGAGAGAGTAGGATTAATCTTGTTCTAGAATGAATATTATTTCAGCATACAAATGCTAATAAGGTAGAATAAGTTAAATTTAGTAAGTTATTGTTCAGGGTTTCACCAATACCTGTTTGATAGATACATTACAGTTGGTTTTGTTTAGTATATGGGGTCATTTTGTTAGGATTAATGTGTATTTAAAGTTTTGAAGGATCCTTACACTATTTTCCTTTCCTTCCCTTCCCCTATTCAGTGCATTGGGACACTCATAGCAAATGTCTCATAGAAGCAGTAGAAAATTTTTCTTCTGTTTTTATGTTCTGTGTAGGGGGATGAAGTGCAGTTCAGTCTCACTTAAGTGTGTAGGTATTACTGTTCTACTACTGACTGCTTGGGGTTTTTAACAAAACTAATGACAGCAGGAGAATCAAAGTATTTCAATAGCTAAACATGTAAAACTCCTTCATAAAACTGAATAAAGCAAGCACTTCACTTTCAGTCATAAGGGTTAGAAATCACGTACATCTGGTTTAATAATGTCATTGAGTTGCAGGAGGTCTTCTAAATTTGGGGGGATTTTCAGTTGCTGATGAGTTGAAAGTATGGACTTCACCTTGTTAATCTTCAGTTCCCTTATGTATGTTTAGTAGCAGGTATGAAATTAGCTCGGTTTGCTTCTACAGTGTCTTATTTCTTTAACCTGTAGAAAGACACAGAAGAAAAACTTCTGTCCTTAGTTTCAGTAGAATAATCTGAGTTCTTGTCTGCATAGTCTCACCTGTGTGCTTATATATAAACCTTGTGTTGATGAGGCCTCCTGCACCTGCATTCACATTAAGAGGGTGGGGTGGGTTCAGAGACCTTCCTTTTCTCAGTCTCTATCTGATGAACAGAAGTTGATTGTGTTGGGCAGCCTTTTGCTGCTAAATCAAGACCGATAGTTTTGTGCTGTGTAGCTTCTTGTTGGTGAAAGAAGATGCCCAGATTCTCTGTCTCAGGACACGTACTTGGAATTTGGCAGCTAACTTCAGTTTTTGCATACTGTGCATTGTCACATTGCCTTGTGGTGGACAGGCAATCTGTATTTGGTTTTCTGCCACAACACAAGGGCTGTATTTCAGTTAGATTCTGCATACACATTTCTCTTTAGGTAAGTCCATAAGGCCCTGCCTGCTTGCCCAAAATTGACTATGTGCTTCTTGATTTATGACTGGAGTGTTGAAATGGAAGGTTATAGGCTCTTTAGGAAAGACAGGCCAGGCAGACGAGGAGGGGGGAGTAGCTATTTATGTTAATGATAGGCTAGAGAGTATGGAACTCTGTCTGGGGACAAGTGATGGGTCAACAGAGATCTTGTGGGTTAGGGTCAAAGGGAGAACTGCGATGGGGGACATTATAGTGGGGATCTGCTACAGGCCAACCGATCACAAGGACTGTGTGGATGAAGCACTCTATAGACAGATAGGAGCAGCCTCATGCTCAAAGGCCCTTGTCCTCATGGGGGACTTCAACCACCCCCATATCTGTTGGAGGCATGGTACGGCCTGGCACAAGAAATTGAGGAGGTTCCTCAATCGTGTGGAAGACAACTTCCTTCTGCAAGTAATAGAGGAGCTAATAAGGAGAGGTGCCATGCTTGACCTTGTGCTCACCAACAGGGAGGGGCTGTTAGGGAATGTGATGCGCCAGGGCAGCTTTGGCTGTAACGTTTATGAGATGGTCAAGTTTGAGATCCTTAGGACAGTGAGAAGAGCGTGCAGCAAGCTCACTGCCCTGGACTTCAAGAGAGCAGACTTTGGCCTCTTCAGAAACCTGCTTAATAAGGTTCCATGGGATATAGCCCTAGAGGACAGAGGGGCCCAAGACTGCTGGCTGATATTCAAGGATCTGCTCTAAGCTTAGGAGTGTTGTGTTCCGACTAGAAGGAAATGTGGCAGGAGGGCCAGGAGACCTCCATGGATGCTGAGAAAACTTAGAGGGGAAAAAAAGCAGCTTATAAAAGGTGGAAACAAGGACAGGCGGCCTGGGAAGGATACAGGGATGTTGTCCAGGAAGCTAGGGACGAGGTTAGGAAAGCGAGTAAGTTTGAAGAAATGTAGGATAAATAGTAACAATAACATACAGGAGTAGGAGTCCATTACAGTACTGTGAAGTCTTAAGTTATCTTATGAATGCAAATACATATCTCTGTCCACATAGAATAAAACCATAAGTGGCAGCGTTGGCACACTACAAAACTAAGTCTCAGATTTCTCAAGTCACGATAGTGTCCTGTATTTGGGATACTTTAAATATGTACATGGCTCCGGAGCTTCAACAGTTTAAATTCCAGTTCTATAAATCAAAATCCTTTAATGGTTCTGTTCCGATTTCCTCACTCTTCCTCGTCCATCTTTCCAGATTTGATGAGAGAGGGATTGAAGTGTGGGTTTCTTTTATAATAATTCAGTGTTTCTCATATTCCAAATTATTGTACAACAGCAGATATTGTCTCATTCCTTTCTGTAAAGGTCATATGTTGTATCAGTTTATGAATATTTTCAGGATTGTTTATTCAGTAAAGGCTCTCTTTGCTGTTCAGCTGAGCATACTGTTTTGTTTGAAAATGTGGAAGGACATTTATTTTTTTTCCGAACCCATCAGTGGTTGTTTGATTGTGGAGAAGCACTTTTCAGATATTTCTGGTGGACAAATAAATCCTGGTTTGACTGAACCCAAACAGTTTTACAGAGGATGCTTTTATTATTATCCTGTATTGAAAATAGTAATAATAGTTACTATTACATTCTTAGCTTTGTGATGCCTTTATGCTTTTGTCAAGATCTAATATAATATTGATGCTAGTTCTGTGGCTAGTTGTGAAGGGGATCAGCATGTTGGCATACATACAGAGTGTGTTTTACCCGCACCCATACCACGCTGGGCATGGCTCATTTCTTCTGATCTCAAAAGTTAAGCAGGTTGGGGTTTGGGTCTGGTCTTGGGTTAGACGATCATACAGGAGGACCACAAAGATTTTCCCTGAAGCTGGACAGTCATGGGGTAGCCTGTGTCTTGTACCTCTTATATCTTTTCTCTCAAGCACTAAGATGCCTTTTGTTAATAGCTGAGACGTGTTGGTACACATGGGGAGATGGATAGATTGGAGAAATCATCTCTCAATTGTTTGAACTCCTGAGACAGTTTTTCCACGGCTGAAATGATGGAAGGGGTGAGATTATCTTCGAACTGTCGGAGTTGAAGAATCACTTCATCCACTCTTGGCGGTGCTACGTCATGCCAAGTTATTGATGCCAATGAGTGGGCATATGATGACGGTGCATTTTGTGTAAATTTGCGCCGCATGGGTTGTGTACATTTGACTTCATCTGGATCTCTGGGTGCATTCCCGGCATCCGGCCTTTGATAGATCATCTCTACAATGGCTGATTCCCTCAGAGACTGGATGCCTTTCTCTAGTGTAGTCCACTTGGCCGAATGGCTCATAACATCGTCCTTGTACAGAAACCTTTCTTTCACAGCTGCCAATAGTTGCCTTCAGAGGCTGAGAGACCATTTCTCTTTTGCAATTGCTTTTTCAATTCCCCCTTCCCTAGCAAGTGATCCCAGCTGCTTGGCTTCTGTACCTTCTAGTTCGTGACTGTCGGTCCCATTGTCCCAGCATAGGAGCAACCAGGTG
Source organism: Pezoporus flaviventris (assembly GCF_033815535.1). Taxonomy (NCBI): domain Eukaryota; kingdom Metazoa; phylum Chordata; class Aves; order Psittaciformes; family Psittacidae; genus Pezoporus; species Pezoporus flaviventris. The sequence continues at coordinate 1,419 of NW_026893194.1, read as the reverse complement.
GTGATGTGCTCCCCTGGATGGCGGGTAAAATCTTTTCGCATCTTTCATAGCTTGGTTGAAGTCTGGGGTCAAGAAGTCACCTTTTCTTCTTCCTCTTCCTCTGATTCACGTAATAATAGCTCTTGTTCTTATTCAGTCCCGTGCAGTAAGTGCATTGGTTCTTCATCTTTCTTCACTGTACGGGTTGCTCTTTGTGCCTCTTTTTTGCTTTTCCCCTTGCGTACAAGGGCAACCGATATTGGCACGAACTGGTCCTCTAGTTTAGCTGCCGTGAATATCATTGTGGTTGGAGTGGCTGCACTATCTGTTGTCAGGGTTGGTGCAGCCGCTGTGCTTGGGATTGGATTAGCTGTGTTGTCTGTTGTAGTCAGAGTTTGAGGAGCTGTGATGCTTGTCACTGGGGCTAGTGTAGCTGCTGTGCTTGGAGCTGGAGTAGCTGCGCTGTCTGTTGCTATCGGGGTTTTTGTAGCTGCTGTACTTGTTGCTGGGGTTCGTGTAGTTGCTGTACTTGTAGTTGGAGTAGCTTCGTTGTCTGTTGTAGTCAGAGTTTGAGTAGCTGCTGGGCTTGTCACTGGGGCTGGTGTAGCTGCTGTGCTTGGAGCTGGAGTAGCTGCCGTGTCTGTTGCTGTCAGAGTTTGAGTAGCTGCTGTACTTGTCATTGGGGTTGGTGTACTTGCTGTATTTGGAGTAGGAGTAGCTGCGTTATCTGTTGCTTTGCCATCAGATCCAAAGACATTTTTTTCCCTTTGAAGGTGCTGGATAGTGTTGAACAGGGCTCTGGAGGCGTAGGCCTAGCCCCAGCACGTTGCCAGGATTTGTCCCTTTCTGGTATGATCAGGATGACAACACACCTCATTTGAGTGTTTTACCAATTTTTCTGGATTTTGCACTTGTTCAGTGGTGAAGTTCCAAAGCACTGGAGGGGCCCACTGGCCTAGATACTTGCCCATACTATCCCACACACCCTGCCACTCATGACTGTCCAGCCTCAGGAAAATCTTTTGGTGGTCCTCCTATATCGTCATCTAACCCTAGACCAGACCCAAACCCAGTTCTGTTTAACTTTTGAGATCAGACAAAATGGTTGTGGGAAAGAAACACTCTATGTGTGCCAACATGGTGATCCCCATCACAATCAGCAGGCAGGTCTCAAGGGTATCCAAAGGACACCTAGCTGTATGGTTCATTTGATACACTGGAGGGAAGGAATGCCATCCAGAGGGACCTTGACACACTTGTGATACGGGCCAATGCCAACCTGTCATGGTTCAAGCCCAGGCCGTAAATCCAAGGCACGCAGTCTTCCCTCCCCCCCCCCCCCCCCCCCGCTCCTAGAGGTACAGGGAGGAGACTCAAAAGAATTTAACTCCCACGGGTTCAGATAAGAACAGCCCAGTAACTAAGGTATAACACAAACCA
>NW_026893193.1:0-31487 GCF_033815535.1 Pezoporus flaviventris | reverse complement strand
TGGTATTTTAGGGGTACCAATGGGTATTTTAGGGGTACCAATGGGTGTCAATGGGGGGTATTTTAGGGGTGTCAATGGGGGATATTTTAGGGGTACCAACGGGTGTCAATGGGGGGTATTTTAGGGGTACCAATGGGGGGGTATTTTAGGGGTACCAATGGGTGTCAATGGGGGGTATTTTAGGGGTACCAATGGGTATTTTAGGGGTACCAATGGGTGTCAATGGGGGGTATTTTAGGGGTGTCAATGGGGGATATTTTAGGGGTACCAACGGGTGTCAATGGGGGGGTATTTTAGGGGTACCAATGGGGGGTATTTTAGGGGTGTCAATGGGTGTCAATGGGGGGTATTTTAGGGGTACCAATGGGGGGGCACCACTGGCTGTCAATGGGGGGGTATTTTAGGGTACCAATGGGGGGGCACCACTGGCTGTCAATGGGGGGTGTAATCAGCATTACCCATAGTCCCCAATGTGTGTGGGACATTTTCAAGGTATGAATGAAGTGGGGGGGGGGGCTATTTTTGGGGTGTCCCCCCCCATATACCCCTGTGTCCCCCCCCCCCCTGCCCCATAGAGGCCCAGCTCAAGGTGTGGATGAGCAAGTACGGGTGGTGCGAGGCGGAGCCGGGCCGGGTGCTCATCTGCAACCAGGAGGAGAGCATCAAACCCAAGAACATCGTGGAGAAGATCGACTTCGACAGTGAGATTTGGGGGGGTTTGGGGGGGTTTTGGGGTGCCCCCCCCCTCCTTTAGACCCACACGTCACCCCACATCTCCCCATAGGTGTCTCCAGCATCATGGCGTCGTCCCTGTGATGGCTCAATAAAGGGGAACCCCCCCCCCCCAGGGTTGAGTTGGTTCGGCCCGGGTTGGGGGGCAATGAATGGGAGGGGGGGGCGTGGGAAAGCCACGCCCCCCTCGTGGGCGGGGCGTAAGGGTGGGGCGTAGGGAGGGGGTTAGCGTGGCCTATGGGGTGTGGGCGGGGATTAGAGGGTCAATGGGCGAATCGGAAGAGAGGGGCGTGGTTTAGTGTGACGTCAGGGGTGTGGGTGGGGTTTGGGAGCGCAAGGAGCGAATCAGAAGAGAGGGGGCGTGGTTTAGTGCACGTCAGGGGTGTGGGTGGGGTTTGGGAGCGCAAGGAGCGAATCAGAAGAGAGGGGGCGTGGTTTAGTGTCACGTCAGGGGTGTGGGTGGGGATTGGGAGCGCAAGGAGCGAATCAGAAGAGAGGGGGCGTGGTTTAGTGTCACGTCAGGGGTGTGGGTGGGGTTTGGGAGCGCAAGGAGCGAATCAGAAGAGAGGGGGCGTGGCTTTGTGTCACGTCAGCGTTCCGGGCGGTGCTCAGCAGCCCAAGGAGCGAATCAGAAGCGAGGGGGCGTGGCTCGAGTGGGCGGTGCTTCGCGGTCCGCCGTGCGCCTCTGGTGAGTGGGAGGGCGTGGCTTGGTGTCACGTCAGCGTTGAGGGCGGGTCTTAATGTCCCGTTGAGCGAATCAGAAGCGAGGAGCGTGGCTCGAGTGGGCGGCGCTTAGCGGGCCAATGTGCGCCACGGGCGAGGAGCGGGGGGGGGCGTGGCTTGGTGTCACGTCAGCGTTGAGGGCGGGTCTTAATGTCCCTTTGAGCGAATCAGAAGCGAGGGGCCTGGCTCGAATGGGCGGTGCTTCGCGGGCCAACGCGCGCCTCGGGGGCGTGGTTTCTGGTCACGTCAGCGTTGAGGGCGGGGCTTAATGTGCGGATAAGCGAATAAGAAGCGAGGGGCGTGGCTCAAGTGGGCGGTGTTTCGCTGGCCAATGTGCGCCACGGGCGAGGAGCGGCGGGGGGGCGTGGCTTGGTGGCACGTCAGCGTTGAGGGCGGGGCTTAGCAGCCCAAGGAGCGAATCAGAAGCGAGGGGCGTGTCTCGGCGTGTCCAACGTGCTCCTCGTGAGGGGCGTGGTTTAGCCCCCCGCGGTGGGCGGCGCTTAGCCGCACGTCGCGTCGCCATTGGTTAGCGTGAAGCCAGAGTGGGCGTGGCTTCCCCCTCCCTCCCGCCTCCGTGCGTGGTGGGCGTGTCCCGCGGCCGCGCGTGCGCAGAGCGGGGCGTTGCGGCGGCGGAGCGGGCGCCATCAGCATGGTGGATTACCACCGCGATCGCGACAGGGATCGCGACAGGGACGGGGATTACATGGCCCAGGAGGAGGACTGGGACCGGGACCTGCTCCTGGACCCCGCCTGGGAGAAACAGCAGAGGAAGGTCAGGAACGGGGCCTAGGGGGGTCTATGGGGCCTGAGGGGCCTGAGGGGGGTCTATGGGGCCTAGGGGGGTCTATGGGGCCTAGGGGGGTCTATGGGGCCTGAGGGGGCTCTATGGGGCCTAGGGGGGTCTATGGGGCCTGAGGGGGGTCTGTGGGGCCTAGAGGGGTCTATGGGGCCTGAGGGCCTGAGGGGGGTCTATGGGGCCTGAGGGAGCTGTGGGGCCTGAGGGGGGTCTATGGGGCCTGAGGGGGGTCTAGGGGGCCTAGGGGGCTCTATGGGGCCTAGGGGGGTCTATGGGGCCTATGGGGCCTAGGGGGGTCTATGGGGCCTGAGGGGGGCTGTGGGGCCTGAGGGAGCTGTGGGGCATGAGGGGGGCTGTGGGGGGATAGAGGCTATGGGGGGGATATAGGGCGGCCATAGGGCGGCTGGGGGGGATAGAGGCTATGGGGGGTGGGATAGGGCGGCTGGGGGGTGATAGAGCCTATGGGGAGGGATATAGGGTGTTAGAGCCTATGGGGGGAGATACAGGGCAGCTGGGGGGTGATAGAGGCTATGGGGGGGGGATATAGGGCAGCCATAGGGCGGCTGGGGGCTGTTAAAGGGAATGGGGAGGGATATAGGGTGGTAGAGCCTATGGGGGAGGATATAGGGGGTCTATGGGGTGATAGAGGCTATGGGGGGGAGATATAGGGCGGCCATAGGGCGGCTGGGGGGTGTTAAAGGGAATGGGGAGGGATATAGGGTGATAGAGCCTATGGGGAAGGTATAAGGTGGCTGGGGGGTGATAGAGCCTGGGGGGATACAGGGCTGCTCTAGGGTGGCTGGGGGGTGATAGAGCCTATGGGGGGGAAGTATAGGGGGTCTATGGGGTGATAGAGCCTATGGGGGGGAGATATAGGGGGTCTGTGGGGTCCTAAAGTCAAAGGGGGGGAGCTATAGGGCAGCTGTGGGGTGTTAAAGGGAATGGGGGGGGATATAGGAGGTCTGTGGGGTCCTAAAGGCAGTGGGGGGGGCCTATAGGGTGGCTGCAGGGGGCTGTGGGGTGTTAGAGCCTATGGGGGGGAGCTATAGGGGGTCTGTGGGATCCTAAAGGCAATGGGGGGGTTATAGGGGATCTATGAGGCATTGGAGCCTATGGAGGGATTCCCCCCCATAGGCACTCATAGGAGTTGGTTGTGGGGTGCTCCCCCCATAGGAGTTGGTTATGGGGCGCTCCCCCCCATAAGAGTTGGTTATGGGGCACTCCCCCCATAGGAGTTGGTTATGGGGTGCTCCCCCCCATACGAGTTGGTTATGGGGCACTCCCCCCATAGGAGTTGGTTATGGGGTTCCCCCCCATACGAGTTGGTTATGCAGTGCTCCTCTTGCAATAAGGGTTGGTTATGGGGCTGCCCCCCATAGTGGTTGGTTATGGGGCTGCCCCCCATAGGTGTTGGTTATGGGGCTGCCCCCCATAGGTGTTGGTTATGGGGCTGCACCCCCATAGGAGTTGGTTATGGGGCTGCCCCCCCACAGGTGTTGGTTGTGGGGCTGCCCCCCCACAGGTGTTGGTTATGGGGCTGCCACCCCCCAGGTGTTGGTTATGGGGCTGCCCCCCCCCAGGTGTTGGTTATGGGGCTGCCCCCCCCCAGGTGTTGGTTATGGGGCTCCCCCCCCATAGGAGTTGGTTATGGGGCTCCCCCCCCATAGGAGTTGGTTATGGGGCTCCCCCCCCACAGGTGTTGGTTATGGGGCTGCCCCCCCCCATAGGAGTTGGTTATGGGGCTCCCCCCCCCAGGTGTTGGTTATGGGGCTGCACCCCCCAGGTGTTGGCTGTGGGGCTGCCCCATAGGGAGCCGGGGGGGGCGGGTGCTGCGGGCGCGGCTCCGCTCCCTGCCCTTGGAATGGGGGAAGAGGAGAAAGGGCGGGGGGGGAGGGGCAGGGCGAAGGGCGGCGTTCCCGGAAACGGGAATTCGGGGGCTGGGAATGACCGGGGGGAGGGGGGTCCCGGGGGGAGGGGGGGGGGAGGGATCCAATGGGGAGGGGGGGATCCCATAGGAAGGGGTCGGCAGTGATCCCATGGGAAGGGGTCGGCAGTGATCCCATGGGAAGGGGTCTGCAGTGATCCCATAGGAAGGGGTCGGCAGTGATCCCATGGGAATGGGGTCGGCAGTGATCCCATGGGAAGGGGTCGGCAGTGATCCCATGGGAAGGGGTCGGCAGTGATCCCATGGGAAGGGGTCTGCAGTGATCCCATAGGAAGGGGTCAGCAGTGATCCCATAGGAAGGGGTCGGCAGTGATCCCATGGGAAGGGGTCGGCAGTCATCCCATGGGAAGGGGGTCGGCAGTGATCCCATGGGAAGGGGTCAGCAGTGATCCCATAGGAAGGGGTCGGCAGTGATCCCATGGGAATGGGGTCAGCAGTGATCCCATAGGAAGGGGTCGGCAGTGATCCCATGGGAATGGGGTCAGCAGTGATCCCATGGGAAGGGGTCAGCAGTGATCCCATAGGAAGGGGTCGGCAGTCATCCCATGGGAAGGGGTCAGCAGTGATCCCATAGGAAGTGCTTCCGGCCCCATTCCTGGTGCTGGGATCGGGCTCATCCCAAGGGATTCTCCCAGGCTGGAGCCATTCCCAGGTCGGGGCCGGTGCCTGGGGTGGCACCTTGGGAATGTTGGGAATGGGGCTGGGGGCGGCCGGAGCTGCCAACCCCTTCCCGTTATCCCTGCATCATTCCCGTTATCCCTGTGTCTTTCCCATTCCCCATCCATCATTCCGTTATCACTGTGTCATTCCCATTCTCTATCCGTCATTCCCAGTATCCATCCATCATTCCCATTCCCCATCCGTCATTCCCGTTATCCCTGTGTCATTCCCGTTCTCCATCCATCATTCCCGTTATCACTGTGTCATTCCCATTCTCCATCCGTCATTCCCAGTATCCATCCATCATTCCCATTCCCCATCCATCATTCCCGTTATTCATCCATCATTCCCGTTATCCATCCGTCATTCCCGTTCCCCATCCATCATTCCCTGTATCCATCCGTCATTCCCAGTGTCCATCCATCATTCCCGTTCTCCATCCATCATTCCCGTTCTCCATCCATCATTCCCAGTATCCATCCGTCATTCCTGTTCCCCATCCATCATTCCCATTCCCCACCCATCATTCCCATTCTCCATCCATCATTCCCAGTATCCATCCATCATTCCCATTCCCCACCCATCATTCCCATTCCCCATCCATGATTCCCGTTATCCACCCATCATTCCCTTTATCCATCCATCATTCCCAGTATCCATCCATCATTCCTGTTCTCCATCCATCATTCCCAATATCCATCCATCATTCCTGTTCCCCATCCATCATTCCCATTCCCCATCCATCATTCCCATTATCCATCCATCATTCCCATTCCCCACCCATCATTCCCATTCTCCATCCATCATTCCCAGTATCCATCCATCATTCCCATTCCCCACCCATCATTCCCATTCCCCATCCATGATTCCCGTTATCCATCCATTATTCCCATTCCCCACCCATCATTCCCATTCCCCATCCATGATTCCCGTTATCCACCCATCATTCCCATTATCCATCCATCATTCCCGTTATCCATCCATCATTCCCAGTATCCATCCATCATTCCTGTTCCCCATCCATCATTCCCATTCCCCATCCATCATTCCCATTATCCATCCATCATTCCCATTCCCCACCCATCATTCCCATTCCGCATCCATGATTCCCGTTATCCACCCATCATTCCCATTATCCATCCATCATTCCCGTTATCCACCCATCATTCCCAGTATCCATCCATCATTCCCATTCCCCACCCATCATTCCCATTCCCCATCCCATGATTCCCGTTATCCATCCATCATTCCCATTCCCCACCCATCATTCCCATTCCCCATCCATGATTCCCGTTATCCACCCATCATTCCCATTATCCATCCATCATTCCTGTTCCCCACCCATCCTTCCCATTCCCCATCCATCATTCCCTTTATCCATCCATCATTCCCTTTATCCACCCATCATTCCCATTATCCATCCATCATTCCTGTTCCCCACCCATCCTTCCCATTCCCCATCCATCATTCCCTTTATCCATCCATCATTCCCAGTATCCATCCATCATTCCTGTTCCCCATCCATCATTCCCGTTCTCCACCCATCATTCCCGTTCCCCACCCATCATTCCCATTATCCATCCATCATTTCCATTATCCATCCATCATTCCCGTTATCCACCCATCATTCCCATTCCCCACCCATCATTCCCATTATCCACCCATCATTCCCATTCCCCATCCGTCATTCCCAGCTCCGGAGCATCCCTCGGCATTCCAGGGGGCTGGAAAAGGGATGGGATGCGAAGGGGCTTCCCATGGGGCAGCACTGGGAATGGGGGGCAGAGGCGGCGCTGCCCCCCCGGCCCCATAGCGGCAATGGGCTGAGCTCCCGGATCCCATTCCAGGAGCCGGGAATTCCTCCCTTCCGGCCCAATAAGGGCAAGGAATGAGGAGAATTCCCTCGGGAATGCCGGGGCGCGGCGCCCGGGGGGGGAACGGATCCGGTTTTCCACGTTCCGGGAATGTTTTCTGTGGGTCCTGCATGGAAAAGGGGCTCCGGAAGGAGCGGCCCTGGGTTGGGGGGCAGATCCCTAGGGAATGGGGGGGCAGATCCCTAAGGAATGGGGGGAGATCCCTAAGGAATGGGGGGCAGATCCCTAAGGAATGGGGGGAGATCCCTAGGGAATGGGGGGGAGATCCCTAGGGAATGGGGGGGAGATCCCTAAGGAATGGGGGGAGATCCCTAAGGAATGGGGGGAGATCCCTAGGGAATGGGGGGGAGATCCCTAAGGAATGGGGGGCAGTTCTCTATGGAATGGGGGAGATCCCTAAGGAATTGGGGGGCAGATCCCTAAGGAATGGGGGGCAGTTCTCTATGGAATGGGGGGAGATCCCTAAGGAATTGGGGGGCAGATCCCTAAGGAATGGGGGGCAGTTCTCTATGGAATGGGGCAGATCCCTTGGGCAGTTCCCTATGGAATGGGGCAGTTCCCTATGGAATGGGGGAGCAGTTCCCTAAGGAATGGGGCAGTTCCCTAAGGAATGGGGCAGATCCCTATGGAATGGGGCAGTTCCCTATGGAATGGGGGAGCAGTTCCCTAAGGAATGGGGCAGTTCCCTAAGGAATGGGGCAGATCCCTAAGGAATGGGGCCGTTCCCTATGGAATGGGGCAGTTCCCTATGGAATGGGGCCGTTCCCTATGGAATGTGGGTCAGTTCCCTATGGAATGGGGCCGTTCCTCCCCGCTCCGGTCCCGGCTCGGCTCGTTCCCATTGGCTGTGGGGCGGGGCGGGGCGGGCCGAGCCCTCCTCTTCCTCGCCATTGGCCACAAAGGGCTTTTCCGGGCGGAAATTCCAGAGGCAGGGCTGGAATTTCGGGAATTCCAAGGAGCAGGAGAAGCTCGGGGGGGGGGGAGGGAAAAGCCGGGATTCAGCCCGGAATTCCCTTGGGAATGGGGCGGGGGGGTCCTCCGGGAGGAGGGGGTGCCTGCGGCCAATGGGGGTCAGGGGTGGCCAATGACGTCATGGCCATGGGGGTCAGTGGTGGTCATGGTGGATCCGATTGGCTCCGGGTGCATCCCAGTGCATCCCGATGGGATCCGGGTCCATCCCGATGGGATCTGGGTCCATCCCGATGGCTCCGGGTGGATCCCGATGGCTCCGGGTGGATCCTGATAGATCCCGATGGGCTCTGGGCAGATCCCAATGGCTCCGGGTGGATCCCAGTGGATCCCGATGGGATCTGGGTCCATCCCGATGGGCTCCGGGTGGATCCTGATGGATCCCGATGGGCTCTGGGCAGATCCCAATGGCTCCGGGTGGGTCCCGATGTGCTCCGGATGGATCCCAGTGGATCCTGATCCCTCCGGGTGGATCCCAGTGGATCCCGATGGATCTGGGTGCCTCCCAATGGGCTCTGGTTGGATCCTGATGGCTCCGGGCGGATCCCGATGGGCTCTGCGTGGATCCTGATGGATCCCAATGGGCTCCTGATGGATCCCAGTGGATCCCGATGGGATCTGGGTGGGTCCAGGTGGATCCCAATGGATCCCGATGGGCTCCAGGTGGATCCTGATGGGCTCCAGATGGTTCCCGATGGATCCCAATGGATCCCAATGGGCTCCGGGTGGATCCCAATGGGCTCTGGGTGGATCCGGGTGGATCCCGATGGATCCGGGTGGCTCTGGGCGGATCCCAATGGATCCCAAAGGGCTCTGGTTGGATCCCGATGGATCCCGATGGGCTCCGGTTGGATCCCAATGGATCCTGATGGCTCCGGTTGGATCCCAATGGGCTCCGGTTGGATCCCGATGGCTCCGGTTGGATCCATTGGCTCCGGGTGGCTCCGGTTGGATCCCAATGGGCTCCGGTTGGATCCCAATGGCTCCGGTTGGATCCAATGGGCTCCGGTTGGATCCATTGGCTCCGGGTGGCTCCGGTTGGATCCCAATGGGCTCCGGTTGGATCCCGATGGCTCCGGTTGGATCCATTGGCTCCGGGTGGCTCCGGTTGGATCCCGATGGGCTCTGGGTGGATCCCGATGGCTCCGGTTGGATCCCAATGGGCTCCGGTTGGATCCCGATGGCTCCGGTTGGATCCAATGGGCTCCGGATGGATCCATTGGCTCCGGGTGGCTCCGGTTGGATCCCAATGGGCTCCGGTTGGATCCAATGGGCTCCGGTTGGATCCCGATGGCTCCGGTTGGATCCCGATGGATCCCAATGGGCTCCGGTTGGATCCCAATGGGCTCCGGTTGGATCCAATGGGCTCCGGGTGGCTCCGGTTGGATCCCGATGGCTCCGGTTGGATCCAATGGGCTCCGGATGGATCCATTGGCTCCAGGTGGCTCCGGTTGGATCCCAATGGGCTCCGGTTGGATCCAATGGGCTCCGGTTGGATCCCGATGGCTCCGGTTGGATCCCGATGGATCCCAATGGGCTCCGGTTGGATCCCAATGGGCTCCGGTTGGATCCAATGGCTCCGGTTGGATCCCGATGGCTCCGGTTGGATCCCGATGGATCCCAATGGGCTCCGGTTGGATCCCAATGGGCTCCGGTTGGATCCAATGGCTCCGGTTGGATCCCAATGGGCTCCGGTTGGATCCCGATGGCTCCGGTTGGATCCAATGGCTCCGGGTGGCTCCGGTTGGATCCCAATGGGCTCCGGTTGGATCCCAATGGCTCCGGTTGGATCCAATGGGCTCCGGTTGGATCCATTGGCTCCGGGTGGCTCCGGTTGGATCCCGATGGCTCCGGTTGGATCCATTGGCTCCGGGTGGCTCCGGTTGGATCCAATGGCTCCGGTTGGATCCCAATGGGCTCCGGTTGGATCCAATGGGCTCCGGTTGGATCCCAATGGGCTCCGGTTGGATCCAATGGCTCCGGTTGGATCCAATGGGCTCCGGTTGGATCCAATGGCTCCGGGTGGCTCCGGTTGGATCCCAATGGGCTCCAATGGCTCCGGGTGGATCCAATGGCTCCGGTTGGATCCAATGGCTCCGGTTGGATCCAATGGGCTCCGGTTGGATCCAATGGCTCCGGGTGGCTCCGGTTGGATCCCAATGGGCTCCGGTTGGATCCCGATGGCTCCGGTTGGATCCAATGGCTCCGGTTGGATCCCAATGGGCTCCAATGGCTCCGGGTGGATCCAATGGCTCCGGTTGGATCCAATGGGCTCCGGTTGGATCCAATGGCTCCGGGTGGCTCCGGTTGGATCCCAATGGGCTCCGGTTGGATCCAATGGCTCCGGGTGGCTCCGGTTGGATCCCGATGGCTCCGGTTGGATCCCAATGGGCTCCGGTTGGATCCCAATGGGCTCCGGTTGGATCCATTGGCTCCGGGTGGCTCTGGTTGGATCCCAATGGGCTCCGGTTGGATCCCGATGGCTCCGGTTGGATCCAATGGGCTCCGGATGGATCCATTGGCTCCGGTTGGATCCCGATGGATCCCAATGGGCTCCGGTTGGATCCCGATGGCTCCGGTTGGATCCCGATGGATCCCAATGGGCTCCGGTTGGATCCCGATGGCTCCGGTTGGATCCCAATGGGCTCCGGTTGGATCCAATGGGCTCCGGTTGGATCCAATGGCTCCGGTTGGATCCCAATGGCTCCGGTTGGATCCAATGGCTCCGGGTGGATCCCGATGGATCCCGATGGGCTCTGGGTGGATCCCAATGGGCTCCGGTTGGATCCAATGGCTCCGGTTGGATCCAATGGCTCCGGGTGGCTCCGGTTGGATCCCGATGGCTCCGGTTGGATCCCGATGGATCCCAATGGGCTCTGGTTGGATCCAATGGCTCCGGTTGGATCCCAATGGGCTCCGGTTGGATCCAATGGCTCCGGTTGGATCCCAATGGGCTCCGGTTGGATCCAATGGCTCCGGGTGGCTCCGGTTGGATCCCAATGGGCTCCGGTTGGATCCCAATGGGCTCCGGTTGGATCCAATGGCTCCGGTTGGATCCCAATGGGCTCCGGTTGGATCCAATGGCTCCGGGTGGCTCCGCAGACCTTCACGGCCTGGTGCAATTCCCACCTTCGGAAAGCCGGGACCCACATCGAGAACATCGACGAGGACTTCCGGGACGGGCTCAAGCTGATGCTGCTGCTGGAGGTCATCTCGGGTCAGCGCCGCGCCGGACCCACAGCCCCGCCCCGGACCCACAGCCCCGCCCCGGACCCACAGCCCCGCCCCGGACCCACAGCCCCGCCCCGGACCCACAGCCCCACCCCGGACCCACAGCCCCGCCCCGGACCCACAGCCCCAGCCTGGACCCACCCCGGACCCACAGCCCAACCTCAGCCCCATCCTGGACCCACATCCTGACCCCGGACCCACATCCTGACCCCAGCCCCATCCCAGACCCACATCCTGACCCCGGACCCACAGCCCCATCCCGGACCCACCCCGGACCCACATCCTGACCCCAGCCCCACAGCCCCACCCCGCACCCATCCCGGACCCACATCCTGACCCCGGACCCACATCCTGACCCTGGCCCCACATCCTGACCCTGGACCCACATCCTGACCCCAGACCCACATCCTGACCCCAGCCCCACCTCAGCCCCATCCCGGACCCACATCCTGACCCCAGCCCCATCCTGGACCCACATCCTGACCCTGGACCCACATCCTCATCCCGGACCCACATCCTCATCCCGGACCCACATCCCCATCCTGGACCCACATCCCCATCCCGGACCCACATCCCCATCCCGGACCCACATCCTGACCCTGGACCCACATCCCCATCCCGGACCCACATCCCCATCCTGGACCCACATCCCCATCCCGGACCCACATCCCCATCCCGGACCCACATCCCCATCCCGGACCCACATCCCGACCCCATCCCTGCATCCCCATCCCGGACCCACATCCCCATCCCGGACCCACATCCCCATCCTGGACCCACATCCCCATCCCGGACCCACATCCCCATCCCGGACCCACATCCCCATCCCGGACCCACATCCCCATCCCGGACCCACATCCCCATCCCGGACCCACATCCTCATCCCGGACCCACATCCCCATCCTGGACCCACATCCCCATCCCGGACCCACATCCCCATCCCGGACCCACATCCCCATCCCGGACCCACATCCCCATCCTGGACCCACATCCCGACCCCATCCCTGCATCCCCATCCCGGACCCACATCCCCATCCCGGACCCACATCCCCATCCCGGACCCACATCCCCATCCCGGACCCACATCCCCATCCCGGACCCACATCCCCATCCCGGACCCACATCCCCATCCCTGTGTCCCCACCCCACCCCCACATCCCCACCCCAGCCCCACATCCCCATCCCTGCATCCCCATCCCTGCGTCCTGACCCCACCCCACCCCCACATCCCCACTGCTCATCCCCATTCCCAACCCCACCCCACCCCTCCCCCCGTTCCCAGCCTCCCTCCCCCCTCAGGCGAGCGCCTGCCCAAGCCGGAGCGGGGGAAGATGCGGGTTCACCGCATCAACAACGTCAACAAGGCGCTGGACTTCATCGCCAGCAAGGCCGTCAAGCTCGTCTCCATCGGCGCAGAAGGTGCCTGCCCCACACCGCCCCACACCGAGACCCACACCGAGACCCACACCGAGACCCATGTGTGCCTGCCCCACGCCGCCCCACACCGAGACCCACGTGTGCCTGCCCCACACTGAGCCCCACACCGAGACCCACACCGAGACCCACACCGAGACCCATGTGTGCCTGCCCCACACCGCCCCACACCGAGACCCACACCGAGACCCACATTGAGCCCCACACCGAGACCCACATTGAGCCCCACACCGAGACCCACACCGAGACCCACACGTGCCTGCCCCACACCGCCCCACACCGAGACCCACACCGAGACCCACACCGAGACCCACATTGAGCCCCACACCGAGACCCACACCAAGACCCACACCGAGCCCCACACCGAGCCCCACACCGAGACCCACATTGAGCCCCACACCGAGCCCCACACGTGCCTGCCCCACACCGAGACCCACACTGAGCCCCACACCGAGACCCACACCGAGACCCACACGTGCCTGCCCCACACCGCCCCACACCGAGACCCACATGTGCCTGCCCCACACTGAGCCCCACACGTGCCTGCCCCACACTGAGCCCCACATTGAGCCCCACACCGAGACCCACACCGAGCCCCACACCGAGCCCCACATGTGCCTGCCCCACACCGAGCCCCACGTGTGCCTGCCCCACACCGAGCCCCGCACCGAGCCCCGCACCGAGCCCCACATGTGCCTGCCCCACACCGAGCCCCACACCAAGACCCACACCGAGACCCACATGTGCCTGCCCCACACTGAGCCCCACACCGAGCCCCACACCACCCCACACCGAGCCCCACACGTGCCTGCCCCACGCCGCCCCACACCAAGCCCCACACCACCCCACACCGAGCCCCACATGTGCCTGCCCCACACCACCCCACACCAAGCCCCACACATGCCTGCCCCACACCGCCCCACACCAAGCCCCACACATGCCTGCCCCACACCAAGCCCCACGTGTGCCTGCCCCACACCAAGCCCCACACCGCCCCACATGTGCCTGCCCCACACCGCCCCACACCGAGCCCCACACCAAGCCCCACATGTGCCTGCCCCATGCCGCCCCACACCGCCCCACACATGCCTGCCCCATGCCGAGCCCCACGCTGAGCCCCACTCATGCCTGCCCCACGCCGAACCCCACACACGCACATGGCTGCCCCACACCACACCCCACACATAGCTGCCCCACACCGTACCCCCCACACACATGGCTGCCCCACACCACACCCCACACATGGGTGCCCCACACCCCACACATGGGTGCCCCACACACCCCACCCATGGGTGCGCCCCACACCCATGGGGGCCCCACACGCACACACTTGGGTACCCCCCCACCTATGGGTGCCCCCACCGCACACACACCTGGGTGCCCCCCACAGCCATGGGTGCCCCACACGCACACACTTAGGTGCCCCCCCACCTATGGGTGCCCCCCCACCCCACCCATGGGTGCCCCCCCCCCCCGCCCATGGGTGCCCCCCCACTTATGGGTATCCCCACCCATGGGTGCCCCCACACCTATGGGTATCCCCACCCATGGGTGCTACCTCCAGCCATGCGTGCCCCCCCCACCCATGGGTGCTGCTTGGAAGGTGCCCAATGTCAACGCTGACTCAGGGCGCACCCACAGTGACTCATGGGGAGGGCCCTGGACCTTGCCCAGCTCCAGCCTCCATGGGGCCCATCCCACCCCATAGGGCCCATCCCGCCCCATAGGGCCCATCCCACCCCATAGGCCCTGTCCCACCCCATAGGGCCCATCCCGCCCCATAGGGCCCATCCCACCCCATAGGGTCCATCCCGCCCCATAGGGTCCATCCCACCCCATAGGCCCTGTCCCACCCCATAGGGCCCATCCACCCCATAGGCCCTGTCCCACCCCATAGGGCCCATCCCACAGGGCCCATCCCACCCCGTGGGGTCCAACCCATCCCATAGGCCCCATCCCATAGGGCCCATCCCATCCCACCCCATAGGCCCCATCCCACCCCATGGGCCCCATCCCACCCCATAGGGTCCAACCCATCCCATAGGGTCCATCCCACCCCATGGGCCCCATCCCACCCCATAGGCCCTGTCCCACCCCATAGGGCCCATGCCACCCCATAGGGCCCATCCCATCCCACCCCATGGGCCCCATCCCACCCCATAGGGCCCATCCCACCCCATGGGCCCCATCCCACCCCATAGGGCCCACCCCACCCCATAGAGGGGACAGTCCCCCCCCACGATCCCAGTGGAGCCGTTGCCCCCCCCAGATCTGATCCCTTCCCAACCTGGCTCCCTTGGGATCCCCCAGGCTCCGGGAATTCCCATGGGATGTGGGGGCTCTGGCATCCTCCCCCCCCCATCTCCTGCAGCATTCCCATGGCATTCCCATTGAGTGCCCCCCCCCCCATCGGCCTCCTGCATGGATCCCCCCAGCCCCATCCCATTGGATCCCTTCCTCCCCATCCCATTGGATCCCTTCTTCCTCATCCCATCAGATCCCTTCTCATCCCATCAGATCCCTTCCCCATCCCATCGGATCCCTTCCTCCTCATCCCATTGGATCCCTGCCCCATCCCATTGCATCCCTTCCTCCCCATCCCATGGGATCCCCCCAGCCCCATCCCATCGGATCCCTTCCTCCCCATCCCATCGGATCCCTTCCTCCCCATCCCATCGGATCCCTTCCTCCCCATCCCATCGGATCCCTTCCTCCCCATCCCATCGGATCCCTTCCTCCCCATCCCATCGGATCCCTTCCCCATCCCATCGGATCCCTTCCTCCCCATCCCATCGGATCCCTTCCTCCCATCCCATCGGATCCCTTCCTCCCCATCCCATCGGATCCCTTCCTCCTCATCCCATCGGATCCCTTCCTCCCCATCCCATCGGATCCCTTCCTCCCCATCCCATCGGATCCCTTCCTCCCATCCCATCGGATCCCTTCCTCCCATCCCATTGGATCCCTTCCTCCCCATCCCATCGGATCCCTTCCCCATCCCATCGGATCCCTTCCTCCCATCCCATCGGATCCCTTCCTCCCATCCCATTGGATCCCTTCCTCCCCATCCCATCGGATCCCTTCCTCCTCATCCCATTGGATCCCTTCCTCCCCATCCCATCGGATCCCTTCCTCCCCATCCCATTGGATCCCATTCCCAAATCCCCTCTCCTCCTGCCCGTTCGGCTCCGGAGCTGCTCGGAGCCCTTCCAGCCCCTTCTCCCCCTGGCTCTGCCCCATGGGCTCTGCCCCATGGGCTCCTGCCCCCCATGGGCTCCTGCCCCCCTGGCTCTGCCCCACGGGCTCTGCCCCACGGGCTCCTGCCCCATGGGCTCCTGCCCCATGGGCTCCTGCCCCCCTGGCTCTGCCCCATGGGCTCTGCCCCATGGGCTCTGCCCCCCTGGCTCTGCCCCATGGGCTCCTGCCCCATGGGCTCCTGCCCCCCTGGCTCTGCCCCACGGGCTCTGCCCCACGGCTGCTCCCTCCCGCAGAGATCGTCGACGGCAACGCCAAGATGACGCTGGGGATGATCTGGACCATCATCCTCCGCTTCGCCATCCAGGACATCTCCGTGGAGGGTGGCGATCCAATGGGATCGGGGGGAGGATCCAGTGGGATCCAATGGGATCGGGGGGAGGATCCAATGGGATGGGGGGGCGATCCACTGGGATGGGATGGGGGGATCCAGTGGGATGGGATGGGGGGGGGAATCCAGTGGGATGGGGGGGGTCCAATGGGATCAGGGGGGATCCAATGGGATGGGGGGGGTGTCCAATGGGATCCAATGGGATGGGGGGGATCCAATGGGATGGGATGGGGGGATCCAATGGGATCCAGTGGGATGGGATGGGGGGGGGAATCCAGTGGGATGGGGGGGGTCCAATGGGATCAGGGGGGATCCAATGGGATCCAATGGGATGGGGGGGGTGTCCAATGGGATCCAATGGGATGGGGGGTGTCCAATGGGATGGGGGGGATCCAATGGGATGGGATGGGGGGATCCAATGGGATCCAGTGGGATGGGATGGGGGGGGAATCCAGTGGGATGGGGGGGTCCAATGGGATCCAATGGGAGCCGGGGGGGGGGGGGGGGGGGATCCAATGGGAGCTGGTGGGGGGGGATCCAATGGGAGCTGGGGGGGGATCCAATGGGAGCGGGGGGGGGGGGTCCAATGGGATTGGGGAGGGGGGGATCCAATGGTATCCAATGGGAGCTGGGGGGGGGGGGGATCCAATGGGATCCAATGGGATGGGGGGGGGGATCATGGGATGCCCCTTGCAGAGACCTCGGCCAAGGAGGGGCTGCTGCTCTGGTGCCAGCGGAAGACGGCTCCGTATAAAAACGTCAACGTCCAGAACTTCCATATCAGGTACTGGGATAACCGGGAATGGGGGGGAAAGGGAGCTGGGATCCATGGAAGGGGATGGGTGGAATCCATGGGATCCATGGAAGGGGATGGGTGGGATCCATGGGATCCATGGAAGGGGATGGGTGGGATCCATGGAAGGGGGTGGGTGGGATCCATGGGATCCATGGAAGGGGATGGATGGGATCCATGGGATCCATGGAAGGGGATGGATGGGATCCATGGAAGGGGGTGGGTGGGATCCATGGGATCCATGGAAGGGGATGGATGGGATCCATGGAAGGGGATGGATGGGATCCATGGGATCCATGGAAGGGGATGGGTGGGATCCATGGAAGGGGATGGGTGGGATCCATGGGATCCATGGAAGGGGGTGGCCGGGCAGGGTCCCCCCCCAGGCCCCGTTCCCCCCAACCTGCCCCATTGCTCCCCCCCCCTTCCATGGGGCCGCAGCTGGAAGGACGGGCTGGCCTTCAACGCGCTCATCCACCGGCACCGCCCGGAGCTCATCGAGTACGACAAGCTCCGCAAGGTGGGAATGTCACATCCCCCCATTGGGAATGTCGACCCCAACCATTGGGAATGTCACATCCCCACATTGGGAATGTCGACCCCAACCATTGGGAATGTCACATCCCCACATTGGGAATGTCGACCCCAACCATTGGGAATGTCACATCCCCCCATTGGGAATGTCGACCCCAACCATTGGGAATGTCACATCCCCACATTGGGAATGTCGACCCCAACCATTGGGAATGTCACATCCCCCCATTGGGAATGTCGACCCCAACCATTGGGAATGTCACATCCCCACATTGGGAATGTCGACCCCAACCATTGGGAATGTCACATCCCCACATTGGGAATGTCGACCCCAACCATTGGGAATGTCGACCCCAACCATTGAGAATGTCACATCCCCACCCCCCCCCCCCCCATTGGGAATGTCACATCCCCCCCCCACATTGGGAATGTCACATCCCCCCCATTGGGAATGTCACATCCCCACATTGGGAATGTCGACCCCAACCATTGGGAATGCCAACATCCCCCCCCCATTGGGAATGCTGACACCCCTCCATTGGGAATGCCAACGTCCCACCCCCCATTGGGAATGCCAACATCCCCCCCAATTGGGAATGTCAACATCCCCGCCCCTTGGGAATGCCAACACCCCCCCCAACCATTGGGAATGCCGACACCCCTCCATTGGGAATGCCAACACCCCCCCCAACCATTGGGAATGCTGACACCCCTCCATTGGGAATGCCAACACCCCCCCCAACCATTGGGAATGCTGACACCCCTCCATTGGGAATGCCGACACCCCCCCCAACCATTGGGAATGCCGACACCCCTCCATTGGGAATGCCAACACCCCCCCCAACCATTGGGAATGCCGACACCCCTCCATTGGGAATGCCGACACCCCCCCCAACCATTGGGAATGCCAACACCCCCCCCCAACCATTGGGAATGCCGACACCCCTCCATTGGGAATGCCGACACCCCCCCAACCATTGGGAATGCCGACACCCCCCCCAACCATTGGGAATGCTGACACCCCTCCATTGGGAATGCCGACACCCCTCCATTGGGAATGCCAACACCCCCCCCAACCATTGGGAATGCCAACACCCCCCCCAAAAATTGGGAATGCTGACACCCCTCCATTGGGAATGCCAACACCCCCCCCAACCATTGGGAATGCCAACACCCCCCCAACCATTGGGAATGCTGACACCCCTCCATTGGGAATGCCGACACCCCCCCAACCATTGGGAATGCCGACACCCCTCCATTGGGAATGCCAACACCCCCCCCAACCATTGGGAATGCCAACACCCCCCCCAACCATTGGGAATGCCAACACCCCCCCCAACCATTGGGAATGCCAACACCCCCCCCAACCATTGGGAATGCCGACACCCCTCCATTGGGAATGCCAACACCCCCCCCAACCATTGGGAATGCCAACACCCCCCCCAACCATTGGGAATGCCAACACCCCCCCCAACCATTGGGAATGCCAACACCCCCCCCAACCATTGGGAATGCCGACACCCCTCCATTGGGAATGCCGACACCCCCCCCACACCGGGAACGCCGCTCCCGGCGCTTCCCGACGGCCCTGCCCTCCCCAGGACGACCCCGTCACCAACCTCAACAACGCCTTCGAGGTGGCCGAGAAGTACCTGGACATCCCCAAGATGCTCGACGCCGAGGGTGAGCGGCCAGCGCTTGGCCATGGGGGGCTTCGGGAGGACCTCAACCAAGGAGGTCCAACCATTGACATGGGGTCATGGAGGTGGCCCCATTGGCCATCATGGAAGGGCCGCCGCGGTGGCCAAGTCTTGGCCATTGAGGTCTTTGGGAGGACCTCAGCCAAGGAGGTCCAACCATGGACGTGGCCCCATTGGCCACCATGGAAGGGCTGCCACAGTGGCCACCTCTTGGCCATGGAGGTCTTCAAGAAGACCTCAACCAAGGAGGTCCAACCATGGAGGTGGCCCCATTGGCCACCATGGAAGGGCCGCCGCGGTGGCCACCTCTTGGCCATTGAGGTCTTTGGGAGGACCTCAACCAAGGAGGTCCAACCATGGAGGTGGAGCAATGGAAGAGCCACCTTGGTGGCCAACTCTTGGCTATGGAGGTCTTCAAGAAGACCTCAACCCAAGGAGGTCCGACCATAGAGGTGGAGCAATGGAAGAGCCACCTTGGTGGCCAACTCTTGGCCATGGAGGTCTTCAAGAAGACCTCAACCCAAGGAGGTCCAACCATGGAGGTGGCCCCATTGGCCACCATGGAAGAGCTGCAGTCCCTGTGGGGCTCAGCCCCATTGCTCTCTCTCTCTGTGGGGCTCAGCCCCGTTGCTGTGGGTCGCTGTGGGGCTCAGCCCCATTGCTGTGGGTCGCTGTGGGGCTCACCCCACTGCTCCCTCTCCCCACAGACATCGTGGGCACGCTGCGGCCGGACGAGAAGGCCATCATGACCTACGTGTCCTGCTTCTACCACGCCTTCTCGGGGGCGCAGAAGGTGAGCGGGGATGAACTGGGTTTGACTGGGTTTGAACTGGTTTGAACTGGGTTTGACTGGGTTTGAACTGGGTTTAACTGGGTTTGAACTGGTTTGAACTGGGTTTGAACTGGGATGGAGCTGGGTTTGAACTGGGTTTGAGTTGGGATGGGGCTGGGATGGGGCAGGGATGGGGCCGGGATGGGGCTGGGATGGGGCTGAGATGGGGATGGGATGGGGCTGAGATGGGGATGGGATGGAGCTGGGAAGGAGCTGGGAAGGAGCTGGGAAGGAGCTGGGATGGAGCTGGGATGGAGCTGGGATGGGGATGGGAAGGAGCTGGGAAGGAGCTGGGATGGAGCTGGGAAGGAGCTGGGGTGGAGCTGGGATGGAGCTGGGATGGAGCTGGGAAGGAGCTGGGATGGAGCTGGGATGGAGCTGGGATGGGGATGGGAAGGAGCTGGGAAGGAGCTGGGATGGAGCTGGGATGGAGCTGGGATGGGGATGGGAAGGAGCTGGGAAGGAGCTGGGATGGAGCTGGGATGGAGCTGGGAAGGAGCTGGGATGGAGCTGGGAAGGAGCTGGGATGGAGCTGGTATGGAGCTGGGAAGGAGCTGGGATGGGGCCGGGATGGAGCTGGGATGGAGCTGGGAAGGAGCTGGGATGGAGCTGGGATGGAGCCGGGATGGAGCTGGGAAGGAGCTGGGATGGGGCTGGGATGGAGCCGGGATGGAGCTGGGAAGGAGCTGGTAAGGAGCTGGGATGGAGCTGGGAAGGAGCCTTCATCCCCGTCTCCTCCTCCTCCTGCTCCTGGCAGGCCGAGACGGCCGCCAACCGGATCTGCAAGGTCCTGGCCGTGAACCAGGAGAACGAGCTCCTCATGGAGGACTACGAGAAACTGGCGTCGGATGTGAGGCACCGGCACCCGTCTGCACCCATCCCATCCCCATCCCATCCCCATCCCATTCACTTCCCATCCTCATCCTCATCCCATCCCCATCCCATCCTCATCCCATCCCCATCCATCCCCATCCCATCCTCATCCCCATCCCATCCCCATCCCCATCCCATCCCCATCCCATCCTCATCCCATCCTCATCCCATCCTCATCCTCGTCCCATCCATCCCCATCCCCATCCCATCCGCACCCAAACCCATCCTTACCCCATCATCATCCTCACCCCATCCCCTTCCCTTTCCCACCCGGTGCCATTGCAGCTGCTGCAGTGGATCCAGCGCACCTCTCCCCCTCCATCCCCATTGATCCCCCTCCATCCCCATTGATCCCCCTCCATCCCCATTGATCCCCACTGATCCCCCTCCATCCCCACTGATCCCCCTCCATCCCCACTGATCCCCATTGATCCCCACTGATCCCCCTCGACCCCGTTGACCGCCGTTGCCGTGGCGGTGCCGTTGCAGCTGCTGCAGTGGATCCAGCGCACCTCTCCCCCTCCATCCCCATTGATCCCCCTCCATCCCCATTGATCCCCCTCCATCCCCATTGATCCCCCTCCATCCCCACTGATCCCCCTCCATCCCCATTGATCCCCCTCCATCCCCATTGATCCCCCTCCATCCCCATTGATCCCCCTCCATCCCCATTGATCCCCCTCCATCCCCACTGATCCCCCTCCATCCCCACTGATCCCCCTCCATCCCCACTGATCCCGCTCCATCCCCACTGATCCCCATTGATCCCCCTCGATCCCCCTCCATCCCCGTTGACCGCCGTTGCCGTGGCGGTGCCGTTGCAGCTGCTGCAGTGGATCCAGCGCACGCTGCCGTGGCTGGAGGCGCGCAGCCCGCAGCGCACGCTGCAGGAGATGCAGCAGAAGCTGGAGGAGTTCCGGCACTACCGCCGCGTGCACAAGCCCCCCAAGGTGCACGAGAAGGTGCAGCTCGAGATCAACTTCAACACCCTGCAGACCAAGCTGCGCCTCAGCAACCGCCCCGCCTTCATGCCCTCCGAGGGACGCATGGTGGCGGTGAGCCGGCGCGCTGCCGGGACGGAGGAGGAGGAGGAGGAGGAGGAGGAGGAGGGATGGAGAGGCCGGCGTTGGGGGGGGTGAGGGGGGGGTGTGGGGAGAAGGGGGAGCATCGATGGGTGAGGAGGAGGATGGTGGTGGTGGGGAGAAGGAGGAGCATCAATGGGTGATGGGGGGGAGAAGAAGGAGCATCAGTGGGTGATGGGGATGGGGAGAAGGAGGAGCATCAATGGGTGATGGGGATGGGGAGAAGAAGGAGCATCAATGGGTGATGGGGATGGGGAGAAGGAGGAGCATCAATGGGTGATGGGGATGGGGAGAAGGAGGAGCATCAATGGGTGATGGGGATGGGGAGAAGGAGGAGCATCAATGGGTGATGGGGATGGGGAGAAGGAGGAGCATCAATGGGTGATGGGGGGGAGAAGAAGGAGCATCAGTGGGTGAGGAGGATGATGATGATGGTGGGGATGGGGAGAAGAAGGAGCATCAATGGGTGAGGAGGATGATGGTGGTGGTGGGGATGGGGAGAAGAAGGAGCATCAATGGGTGAGGAGGATGATGATGATGGTGGGGATGGGGAGAAGAAGGAGCATCAATGGGTGATGGGGATGGGGAGAAGAAGGAGCATCAATGGGTGATGGGGATGGGGAGAAGGAGCATCAATGGGTGATGGGGATGGGGAGAAGAAGGAGCATCAATGGGTGATGGGGATGGGGAGAAGGAGGAGCATCAATGGGTGATGGGGATGGGGAGAAGGAGGAGCATCAATGGGTGATGGGGATGGGGAGAAGGAGCATCAATGGGTGAGGAGGATGATGATGATGGTGGGGATGGGGAGAAGAAGGAGCATCAATGGGTGAGGAGGAGGATGGTGGGAATGGGGAGAAGGAGCATCAGTGGGTGAGGAGGATGATGGTGGGGATGGGGAGAAGGAGGAGCATCAATGGGTGATGGGGATGGGGAGAAGGAGGAGCATCAATGGGCGAGGAGGAGGATGATGATGGTGGGGAGAAGAAGAAGCATCGATGGGTGATGGGGGTGGGGAGAAGAAGGAGCATCGATGGGTGATGGGGATGGGGAGGAGCATCGATGGGTGAGGAGGATGATGATGGTGGTGGGGAGAAGAAGAAGCATCAATGGGTGATGGGGATGGGGAGAAGGAGGAGCATCAATGGGCGAGGAGGAGGATGATGGTGGTGGGGAGAAGAAGAAGCATCGATGGGTGATGGGGGTGGGGAGAAGGAGCATCGATGGGTGATGGGGATGGGGAGGAGCATCGATGGGTGAGGAGGATGATGATGGTGGTGGGGAGAAGAAGAAGCATCAATGGGTGATGGGGATGATGATGGTGGTGGGAAGGAGGGGACACCACAGCAGTGATGCCATTGCCACCATTGATTGATGATGGTGGTGATGGTGACGATGATTGATGATGATTGATGATGCTGCTGATGATTGATGATTGATGATGATGGTGACCATGATTGATGATGATTGATGATGATGGTGATGATTGATGATGATGATGATTGATCATGATGGTGATGACCATCATGATGGTGATGACAATGATTGATGATGATGGTGACAGTGATTGATGGTGGTGATTGATGATGATGATGGTGATGCTGCTGCTGCTGCTGAAGATGATGATGCTGCTGATGATGATTGATGATGATTGATGATGGTGATGATTGATGATGATTGATGATGGTGATGATTGATGATGATGATGCTGCTGCTGCTGCTGATGGTGACGATGGTTGATGATGGTGATGATGATGATGATGATGATTGATGACGATTGATGAGGACGATTGATGATGATGATGATGATGGTGACGATGATTGATGATGGTGATGATGATTGATGATGCTGATGATGATGACGATTGATGATGACTGATGATGATGATGATGATGGTGACGATGATTGATGATGGTGATGATGATGATTGATGATGATGATGATGACGATTGATGATGACAATTGATGATGGTGACGATGATTGATGATGATGGTGATGATGATGATGATGGTGACGATGATTGATGATGGTGATGATGATGATGATGGTGACGATGATTGATGATGGTGATGATGATGATGATGGTGACGATGATGATGATGGTGACGATGATTGATGATGGTGATGATGATGATGATGGTGATGATGATGATGATGGTGACGATGATTGATGATGATGGTGATGATGATGATGATGGTGACGATGGTTGATGATGGTGATGGTGATGATGATGGTGACGATGATTGATGATGATGGTGATGATGATGATGATGGTGACGATGATTGATGATGGTGATGGTGATGATGATGGTGACGATGATTGATGATGATGGTGATGATGATGATGATGGTGACGATGATGATGATGGTGATGATGATGATGATGGTGATGATGATGATGATGGTGATGATGATGATGATGGTGACGATGATTGATGATGATGGTGATGATGATGATGATGGTGACGATGGTTGATGATGGTGATGGTGATGATGATGGTGACGATGATTGATGATGATGGTGATGATGATGATGATGGTGACGATGATTGATGATGGTGATGACGCTGGGCGCGTGCCCACCCGTTGCGTGCCGCAGGACATCAACACGGGCTGGCAGCGCCTGGAGCAGGCGGAGAAGGGCTACGAGGAATGGCTCCTGAACGAGATCCGGCGCCTCGAGCGCCTCGACCACCTGGCCGAGAAGTTCCGGCAGAAGGCGTCCATCCACGAGGCCTGGACCGAAGGTACCGGCGCCGGGGGGGTCCCGTGGGATGCCTTTGAAGGGCCCTCGAAGCCCAGTGAGTTCTGCCTCAAGTGGTTCCTCCATTGCCTCTCCATGGAGCCCAACCCAACCCAATGGGTTCTCCGTGGAGCCCAACTCAATGGGTTCTCCACTGAACCCAACCCAAAGGGTTCTCCATTGAACACAACCCAACGGGTTCTCCATTGAAGCCAACCCAACCCAAAGGGTTCTCCATTGATCCCAACCCAATGGGTTCTCCATTGAAGCCAACCCAACCAATGGGTTCTCCATTGATCCCAACCCAACCCAATGGCTTCTCCATTGATCCCAACCCAACCAATGGGTTCTTCATTGAACCCAACCCAATGGGTTCTCCATTGAACCCAACCCAACCCAATGGGTTCTCCATTGAACACAACCCAATGGGTTCTCCATTGAACACAACCCAATGGGTTCTCCATTGATCCCAACCCAACCAATGAGTTCTCCATTGATCCGAACCCATTGGGTTCTCCACTGAACACAACTCAACCAAGGAGTTCTCCATTGATCCCAACCCAATGGCTTCTCCATTGATCCCAACCCAGTGGGTTCTCCACTGAACACAGCCCAACCAATGAGTTCTCCATTGATCCCAACCCAACGGGTTCTCCATTGATCCCAACCCAACCAATGAGTTCTCCATTGATCCCAACCAATGGGTTC
This sequence comes from Pezoporus flaviventris, assembly GCF_033815535.1. Taxonomy (NCBI): domain Eukaryota; kingdom Metazoa; phylum Chordata; class Aves; order Psittaciformes; family Psittacidae; genus Pezoporus; species Pezoporus flaviventris. The sequence goes on along the minus strand of NW_026893193.1, from coordinate 6,269 downwards.
TTCAAGGATCCCAACCCAATGGGTTCTCCGTTGATCCCAACCCAACCAATGAGTTCTCCATTGATCCCAACCCAACCAATGGCTTCTCCATTGAACCCAACCCATTGGGTTCTCCATTGAAGCCAACCCAACCAAGGGGTTCTCCATGGAGGGGAAGGGCTTTGGGCTCCGTGCTGACGGCCCCGTGTCCGCAGGGAAGGAGGCCCTGCTGCAGCAGAAGGACTTCGAGGCGGCCTCGCTCTCCGACATCAAGGCCCTGCTCCGGAAGCACGAGGCCTTCGAGAGCGACCTGGCCGCGCACCAGGACCGCGTGGAGCAGATCGCGGCCATCGCCCAGGAGCTCAAGTACGGCCCCATGGAACCCTGGGAATGGGGTTGGGATGCAAGGGACGGGGATGCCCATGGGGTTCTGACCCATAGGGGACACCTTCCATAGGGGGCATTGCTCCAGCCTGGCCTTAGGTGCTCCCAAGGAAGGTTCCTCCAAGCCTTCTCCATCAACCCCGTGTCCCATCCGAGTCTGTCATTGGGAGCCAACCATCCCATGGTGGAAGGCTTCATCTGCCCCATGGAACCATGGGAATGGGGTTGGGATGGAAGGGCCCTGGGTGCCCATGGGGTTCTGACCCATAGGGACACCTTCCCTAGGGGGCATTGCTCCAACCTGGCGTTGAATGCTCCCAAGGAAGGTTCCTCCAAGCCTTCTCCATCAACCCCGTGTCCCATCCAAGTCTTCCCTCTTCCATTGGAGGCTTCCCCCCATGCCGTGGTCGAGGGCTCCATCTGCCCCATGGAACCCTGGGAATGGGGTTGGGATGGAAGGGACGGGGATGCCCATGGGGTTCTGACCCATAGGGACACCTTCCATAGGGGGCCTTGCTCCAATCCCGCCGCTCCCGTTGTCCTTCCCCATGGGGTAGCGCGGCTCCATCCATCCCTAAAGGGGGCCAGCGCGAGCCAAGGCCGTGACCGGAGCCCTTGTTGCTCCCGGGGTACCCCGGCAATGGGCTTCTCCCCATTGCATAGGGACCCCCCCCACACACACACCTTATTCCTGCCCCCCTTTCCCCGCTTCCCGCCCCACTGCAGCGAGCTGGATTACCACGACTCGCCCAGCGTCAACGCGCGGTGCCAGAAGATCTGCGACCAATGGGATGTGCTGGGCTCCTTGACCCACAGCCGGAGGGAAGCCCTGGAGGTGAGCGGGATGCGTGCCGGTGGGTCCCGTCCCACCACACGTCCCCAATGGGGCCTGGAGCTCTTAACCCCCCATTGGCTCCCGGGCAGCAAACGGAGAAGCACTTGGAGAGCATCGACGAGCTCCACTTGGAGTACGCCAAGCGGGCAGCGCCCTTCAACAACTGGGATGGAGAGCGCCATGGAGGACCTGCAGGACATGTTCATCGTGCACACCATCGAGGAGATCCAGGTGGGAAGGGCTCGGCGCGGGGTCGGGCTCATCCCCACGGCCCCCCCCGGGTGAGCCGGTGCCCATGGAACTGGGGGTGTCCTCGGCAGGGCCTCATCGCCGCGCACGACCAGTTCAAGGCCACGCTGCCGGAGGCGGACAAGGAGCGCGAGGCCATCCTGGGCATCCAACGGGAAGCGCAGCGCATCGGGGAGCAACATGGGATCAAGGGGGCCGGGAGCAACCCCTACACCTCGGTCACCCCACACATCATCAACTCCAAGTGGGAGCGGGTGAGGGGGGGCAGAACCAGCCCCTTCCATAGGGCAGCTTCATCCAGGCCTTCCCCATCGGGCCCGTTGCTTCCCGGGATCCCGACTCTTCCATGGGAAGCTTCCACCCGTCCCGTGGTGGGAGGCCCCATGGAACCATGGGATTGGGATGGAAAGGACCTCGATGGCCATGGAGTCCTGACCCATAGAGACCCATCCGTAGGGAAAGGCTCATCCAGGCCTTCTCCATTGAGCCCATTGCTTCCCAAGATCCCAGCTCTTCCATTGGAGGCTTCCATCCAGCCCAAAGCCCTTCCTCTCCAGGGGGGGCTCCATGGAGAACCCCTTGGTTGGGTTGTGTTCAATGGAGAACTCGTTGGTTGGGCTCAACAGAGAAGCCATTGGGTTGGGGTCCATGGAGAAGCCATTGGGTTGGGATCCATGGAGAACCCCTTGGTTGGGTTGTGTTCAATGGAGAACTCATTGGTTGGGCTCAATGGAGAAGCCATTGGGTTGGGGTCCATGGAGAAGCCATTGGGTTGGGATCCATGGAGAACCCCTTGGGTTGGGCTCAACGGAGAAGCCATTGGTTGGGATCCATGGAGAACCCCTTGGGTTGGGCTCAACGGAGAAGCCATTGGGTTGGGATCCATGGAGAACCCCTTGGGTTGGGCTCAACGGAGAAGCCATTGGTTGGGATCCATGGAGAACCCCTTGGGTTGGGCTCAACAGAGAACCTCTTGGGTTGGGCTCAATGGAGAACCCCTTGGGTTGGGATCCATGGAGCACCCATAGAGACCCGTTCCATAGGGTAAGGCTTATCGAGGCCTTCTCAATTGAGCCCATTGCTTCCCAAGATCCCAACTCTTCCATGGGAACCTTCCACCCATCCCATGCTGATGCCTTCCACGGCCCCATCGCCCCCATTGTCCCCCTCCCTTCCCCACCGCCCCCCTCCCTGCCCCATTGCCCCCCATGCCCACGGCATTCCCGTATCCGGGCTCCTCCGGCGCAGGTGCAGGCGCTGGTGCCCCGGCGGGACCAGGCTCTGCTGGAGGAGCAGAGCAAGCAGGAGTCCAATGAGCACCTCCGGCGGCAGTTCGCCGGGCAGGCCAACATCGTGGGGCCCTGGATCCAGACCAAGATGGAGGTGAGGGGCAGGGGGTTCCTGGGGGCTGGAATGGTGCTGGGCACCCCCAAGTGGGAGCAGGTCGAGCCTTGGTCCAGATCTGGAAGTGGTGATGGTGGTGATGGAGCCAGGGAGGTTCTCCAGGTCCATAAGGGATGATGATGGTGATGATGGAGCCATGGAGGTTCTCCAGGTCCATAAGGGATGATGATGGTGATGGAGCCATGGAGAATCTCTATGTCCATAAGGGAGGATGATGATGATGATGATGATGGAGCCATGGAGGTTCTCCAGGTCCATAAGGGATGATGATGATGGAGCCATGGAGGATCTCCAGGTCCATAAGGGATGATGATGATGGAGCCATGGAGGTTCTCCAGGTCCATAAGGGATGATGATGGTGATGATGGAGCCATGGAGGTTCTCCAGGTCCATAAGGGAGGATGATGATGGAGCCATGGAGGATCTCCAGGCCCATAAGGGTTGATGATGGTGATGGAGCCATGGAGGTTCTCCAGGTCCATAAGGGATGATGATGATGATGGAGCCATGGAGGATCTCCAGGTCCATAAGGGATGATGATGATGGAGCCAGGGAGGTTCTCCAGGTCCATAAGGGATGATGATGGTGATGATGGAGCCATGGAGGTTCTCCAGGTCCATAAGGGATGATGATGATGGAGCCATGGAGGATCTCCAGGCGCATAAGGGTTGATGATGGTGATGGAGCCATGGAGGATCTCCAGCTCCATAAGGGATGATGATGGTGGTGATGGAGCCAGGGAGGTTCTCCAGGTCGATAAGGGATGATGATGATGATGATGGAGCCATGGAGGTTCTCCAGGTCCATAAGGGATGATGATGATGGAGCCACGGAGGTTCTCCATGTCCATAAGGGATGATGATGGTGATGATGGAGCCAGGGAGATTCTCCATGTCCATAAGGGATGATGATGATGGAGCCATGGAGGATCTCCAGGCCCATAAGGGTTGACGATGATGATGATGGAGCCATGGAGGTTCTCCAGCTCCATAAGGGATGATGATGATGGAGCCATGGAGGATCTCCAGCTCCATAAGGGATGGGAAGTGATGATGATGATGGTGATGGTGATGGTAATGATGATGACGATGATGATGATGGTGATGATGATGATGATGATGATATGATGATGACGATGATGATGATCGTGATGATGATGATGGTGGTGATGATGATGATGATGGTGACGATGGTGATGGTGACGATGATGGTGATGGTGATGATGATGATGTTGATGATGGTGATGATGATGATGGTGATGATGACGATGATGATGATGATATGATGATGGAACCATGGAATCCCCCCCTTCCTGCCCTCTGCACGCAGGAGATCGGCCGCATCTCCATCGAGATGCACGGCACGCTGGAGGACCAACTGGAGCAGCTCAAGCCCTACGAGCAGAGCATCGTGGACTACAAACCCAACCTGGAGCTGCTGGAGCAGCAGCACCAGCTCATCCAGGAGGCCCTCATCTTCGACAACAGGCACACCAACTACACCATGGAGGTCAGCACCCTGGCCCGCCCCACAACCACCCGTGGGGCCCTTGTTGTCCGCATCCCATCACCACCTGTGGGGCCCATGCTGTCCCCATCCCTATCCCATAACCACCCATGGGGCCCATGGTGTCCCCATCTCCATCCCATAACCACCCGTGGGGCCCATGGTGTCCCCATCTCCATCCCACAACCACCCGTGGGGCCCATGGTGTCCCCATCTCCATCCCACAACCACCCGTGGGGCCCATGCTGTCCCCATCTCCATCCCATAACCACCCGTGGGGCCCATGCTGTCCCCATCTCCATCCCACAACCACCCATGGGGCCCATGGTGTCCCCATCTCCATCCCACAACCACCCATGGGGCCCATGGTGTCCCCATCTCCATCCCACAACCACCCGTGGGGCCCATGGTGTCCCCATCCCATAACCACCCGTGGGGCCCATGGTGTCCCCATCTCCATCCCACAACCACCCATGGGGCCCATGGTGTCCCCATCTCCATCCCATAACCACCCGTGGGGCCCATGGTGTCCCCATCCCATAACCACCCGTGGGGCCCATGGTGTCCCCATCTCCATCCCACAACCACCCATGGGGCCCATGGTGTCCCCATCTCCATCCCATCACCACCAATGGGGCCCCATGGCCTCACCCATGATGTCCCTACCCCATAACCCCCAATGGGGCCCTGTGGCCTCACCCCATGGCATCGCCATCCCCACCCCATAACCACCAATGGGACCCCATGGCCTCACCCCATGGTGTCCCCATCCCACCCCATCACCACCACCAATGGCCTCACCCCATGGCATCCCCATCCCATAACCCCCAGTGGGGTCCCCTGGATTCACCCCATGGTGTCCCCACCCCATAACCCTCACCCCGCGCTGCCCCCCCTGCCCCACAGCACCTGCGGGTGGGCTGGGAGCAGCTCCTCACCACCATCGCCCGCACCATCAACGAGCTGGAGAACCAGATCCTGACCCGCGACGCCAAAGGCATCAGCCAGGAGCAGCTGCAGGAGTTCCGCGCCTCCTTCAACCACTTCGACAAGGTACCGGCGCCGCCGGGGCCGCCGGGGACCACTGGGGGCCATTGGGGGCCCTTGAGTCCCGTCGGGTCCCATCAGATCCCATTGGGGGCCCTTGAGTCCCATCGGGTCCCATTAGGTCCCATTGGGGGCCCTTGAGTCCCATCGGGTCCCATCAGGTCCCATTGGGGCCCATTGGGTGCCATTGAGACCCATTGGGGGCCATTGGGGTCATTGAGTCCCGTCGGGCCCCATCAGGTCCCATTGGGGCCCATTGGGTGCCATTGAGTCCCATTGGGTGCCATTGTGACCCATTGGGTGCCATTGGGGTCATTGAGTCCCATTGGGTTCCACCAGGTCCCATTGGGGGCCATTGGGTGCCATTGGGGTCATTGAGTCCCATTGGGTTCCACCAGGTCCCATTGGGTCCCATCCGGTGCCATTGGGGGCCCTTGAGTCCCATCAGGTCCCATCAGGTCCCATTGGGGGCCCTTGAGTCCCATCGGGTCCCATCAGGTCCCATTGGGGCCCATTGGGTGCCATTGAGACCCATTGGGGGCCATTGGGGTCATTGAGTCCCGTCGGGTCCCATCAGGTCCCATTGGGGGCCCTTGAGTCCCATCGGGTCCCATCAGGTCCCATTGGGGCCCATTGGGTGCCATTGAGACCCATTGGGGGCCATTGGGGTCATTGAGTCCCGTCGGGTCCAATCAGGTCCCATTGGGTGCCATTGAGTCCCATTGGGTGCCATTGAGACCCATTGGGGGCCATTGGGTGCCATTGGGGTCATTGAGTCCCATTGGGTTCCACCAGGTCCCATTGGGTCCCATCCGGTGCCATTGGGGTGCACTGGGGGCCATTGGGTTCATTGAGTCCCATCGGA
>NW_026893192.1:67500-70000 GCF_033815535.1 Pezoporus flaviventris | reverse complement strand
GCCCAGCACATGCTTTCCCTCCTGGCTCTTCGGCTCTGGGAGCAGAGGCCAGACGTTCGTGCTCTAATCGCTGTGCTACTTGGCAGCTCAGAGCAAGCTCCGTAGAGGTTGCATTCGAGTGGACTTTTAGGTATGAAAGCGAGGAGCGACAGCAATGATGGTGACACCGTTGCAAAGCTAACTGTGTGCTGAAGATGCCCAGCACATGCTTTCCCTCCTGGCTCTTCGACTGTGGGAGCAGACGGCAACCGTTCGTGCTCTACTCACTGTGCTGCTGGGCAGCCGAGAGCAAGCTCCGAAGAGGGCGCTTTCAAATGGACCTTTCGGTATGAAAGCGAGGAGCGACAGCAATGATGGTGACACCGTTGCAAAGCTGACTGTGTGCTGAAGATGCCCAGCACATGCTTTCCCTCCTGGCTCTTCGGCGCTGGGAGCAGAGGCCAGACGTTCGTGCACTAATCGCTGAGCTTCTGGGCAGCTGAGAAGCAGCTTTGGAGAGGTTGCATTCAAATGTACTTTTAGGTATGAAACCGAGGAGTGACAGCAATAATGGTGACAGCATTGCAAAGCTGACTGTGTGCTGAAGATGCCCCGCACATGCTTTCCCTCCTGGCTCTTCGACTGTGGGAGCAGACGGCAACCCTAACCCTAACCCTAACCCTAACCCAACCCTAACCCTAACCCTAACCCTAACCCTACCCCTAACCCTAACCCTAACCCTAAACCGAACCCTAACCCTAACCCTAACCCTAACCCTACCCCTAACCCTAACCCTAACCCTAAACCTAACCATAACCCTAAGCCTAACCCTAACCCCTATCCCTAACCCTAACCCTAACCCTAACCCTAACCCCTAACCCTAACCCCTAACCCTAACCCTAACCCTAACCCTAACCCTAACCCTAAGCTTTCACCAGCTTTCCCTCCTGGCTCTTCGATTGTGGGAGCAGACGGCAACTGTTCGTGCTCTACTCACTGTGCAGCTGGGCAGCCGAGAGCAAGCTCCGAAGAGGGTGCATTCAAATGGACCTTTAGGTATGAAAGCGAGGAGCGACGGCAATGATGGTGACACCGTTGCAAAGCTGACTGTGTGCTGAAGATGCCCAGCACATGCTTTCCCTCCTGGCTCTTCGGATCTGGGAGCAGAAGCCAGACGTTCGTGCACTAATCGTTCTGCCCCTGGGCAGCCGAGAACAAGCTTCGGAGAGGTTGCATTCAAATGGACTTTTAAGTATGAAAGCGAGGAGCGACAGCAATGATGGTGACACCGTTGCAAAGCTGACTGTGTGCTGAAGATGCCCAGCACATGCTTTCCCTCCTGGCTCTTCGGCTCTGGGAGCAGAGGCCAGACGTTCGTGCTCTAATCGCTGTGCTACTTGGCAGCTCAGAGCAAGCTCCGTAGAGGTTGCATTCGAGTGGACTTTTAGGTATGAAAGCGAGGAGCGACAGCAATGATGGTGACACCGTTGCAAAGCTAACTGTGTGCTGAAGATGCCCAGCACATGCTTTCCCTCCTGGCTCTTCGACTGTGGGAGCAGACGGCAACCGTTCGTGCTCTACTCACTGTGCTGCTGGGCAGCCGAGAGCAAGCTCCGAAGAGGGTGCATTCAAATGGACCTTTAGGTATGAAAGCGAGGAGCGACAGCAATGATGGTGACACCGTTGCAAAGCTGACTGTGTGCTGAAGATGCCCAGCACATGCTTTCCCTCCTGGCTCTTCGACTGTGGGAGCAGACGGCAACCGTTCGTGCTCTACTCACTGTGCTGCTGGGCAGCCGAGAGCAAGCTCCGAAGAGGGCGCTTTCAAATGGACCTTTCGGTATGAAAGCGAGGAGCGACAGCAATGATGGTGACACCGTTGCAAAGCTGACTGTGTGCTGAAGATGCCCAGCACATGCTTTCCCTCCTGGCTCTTCGGCGCTGGGAGCAGAGGCCAGACGTTCGTGCACTAATCGCTGAGCTTCTGGGCAGCTGAGAAGCAGCTTTGGAGAGGTTGCATTCAAATGTACTTTTAGGTATGAAACCGAGGAGTGACAGCAATAATGGTGACAGCATTGCAAAGCTGACTGTGTGCTGAAGATGCCCCGCACATGCTTTCCCTCCTGGCTCTTCGACTGTGGGAGCAGACGGCAACCCTAACCCTAACCCTAACCCTAACCCAACCCTAACCCTAACCCTAACCCTAACCCTACCCCTAACCCTAACCCTAACCCTAAACCGAACCCTAACCCTAACCCTAACCCTAACCCTACCCCTAACCCTAACCCTAACCCTAAACCTAACCATAACCCTAAGCCTAACCCTAACCCCTAACCCTAACCCTAACCCTAACCCTAACCCTAACCCCTAACCCTAACCCCTAACCCTAACCCTAACCCTAACCCTAACCCTAAGCTTTCACCAGCTTTCCCTCCTGGCTCTTCGATTGTGGGAGCAGACGGCAACTGTTCGTGCTCTACTCACTGTGCAGCTGGGCAGCCGAGAGCAAGCTCCGAAGAGG
>NW_026893192.1:60000-62500 GCF_033815535.1 Pezoporus flaviventris | reverse complement strand
ATCGCGATTCCCGACATCTCCCGATCCCCGAAGCCCCAGCAGCCCTTGCGAGAGAGAGGCTGACGTGGAGGGGGGCGTTCCCACGGTGACGGCGGGAGATTTAAAAGCGGCCTAAACTCGCTACTAGCATTCAGTCAGCTGATCGGAGCTAGCCTAGCTAGAGCCACAGCCGGCACGCTTCAGCGACGCGAGGGTCAACGGAGATTAGGAAAATCAGAGGGGATAGCGCAGAGACATCGCGATTCCCGACATCTCCCGATCCCCGAAGCCCCAGCAGCCCTTGCGAGAGAGAGGCTGACGTGGAGGGGGGCGTTCCCACGGTGACGGCGACCACTCCCCTGCTGCTTGCCTTGAAAAAGCCTTTGAGAGAGCAGCGACCGGTCGCCGCCCACCGGGCACAGGGAGGAACAAGCAGGTCGTGTTGCTGGTGTCCCAGACTGCGCACCAATATGGTTGCTTCCAGAAAGAGAGCTTGCAGTAAGGTGACTACAGCAACTCAGACAGAGACCCCGTCCCAGACCGTGGCTGTTCAGGTCTCTGGGTGCAGGGAGTGCCAGAGCCTGCTGCTGCCGGGGGAGGGAGGACAGCATTCCACCTGCGTGAGGTGTGAGCAGGTAGAAGATCTGCTTAGCCTGGTGGCAAGACTTAAGGAGGAGGTTGAGACACTGAGGACCATCAGGGAGTGTGAAAGGGAGATCGACTGGTGGAGTAACTCCCTGGCGGGCCAGTCAAAACGGTTCCAGGGAGATACCCCCCAAAAGGGGAAGGACCCCCTGCCTTCTCACACAGAGGGGGATGGCCTGAGGCAGCCCCTGCCCTGTAGCTGTTGCGCAGAGGTAGGGGACCAAAAAGACGACGAGGGTTGGAAGCGAGTTCTGGGTCGACGTCGTGGGAAACCCTCCCCCCTTCCTGCCCTGCTTCCCCAGGTGTCCCTCCATAATAGGTTCGAGGCCCTGGATCTTGAAGGAGAGGTAGGTGAGAATGTGGGGCAAGGCCAGCCCACAAGGCCACATAGGAAAAGGGAGTCGACTTTGCACCTCAAGACTGCCTCTGTTAAGAAAGAAAGAAGGGTCATTGTAGTAGGGGATTCCCTTCTGAGAGGAACAGAGGGCCCGATATGCAGAGCTGCCCCTCATCATAGGGAAGTGTGTAGTCTGCCTGGAGCCCGGATCAGGGATATCACCAGGGCGCTCCCCAACCTGGTGCACCCGACAGACTATTACCCGCTGCTGGTCTTCCAGACAGGTGGGGAGGAAGCTGCTTCCCGCAATCTGAGGGGGATGAAGAAAGACTACAGGGCCTTGGGGCGGATGGTGAAAGAGTCTGGGGCTCAAGTGATCTTCTCCTCACTCCTTCCATCTTCCACTGATGATGTGGGAAGGAATGGGAAGATTCAGTTCATGAACAATTGGCTTCGAGACTGGTGCTACAGGCAGGGCTTTGGATTCTTTGATAACGGCTGGTTTTATAGGGCACCAGTCTGGACAATGACAAGTGAGAAAGGTTTGTCTCACAGAGGGAAAAGGATGCTGGGGCACGAATTAGCAGGGCTCATTTGGAGAGCTTTAAACTAGATTCGAAGGGGGATGGGGTTGTAGCTGGGCTTGCCCCAGTGGGGCAGCGCTCCAGAATTAATGAAGACTGGGAGGCCTCCTACAATCCTAGGGTGAAATCGGTGTGCTCAGCTCGCTCCCTGAAATGCCTGTACACCAATGCGCGCAGCATGGGAAATAAGCAGGAGGAGTTGGAAACCTGTGTTAAGTCAGGAGATTATGATCTGGTGGCAATTACAGAGACGTGGTGGGACAGCTCACATGACTGGAATATAGTCATGGAAGGCTATGTCCTTTTCAGGAAAGACAGGCCAGCCAGGCGGGGTGGTGGGGTTGCTCTTTATGTGCGGGAGGAACTACAGTGCACCGAGTTCTGTCCAGGGACAGATGATGAGCAAGTTGAGAGTCTGTGGGTGAGAATTAAGGGGCAGGCTGGCAGGGGGGATACTGTTGTAGGTGTCTGTTACAGACCACCGGATCAGGGTGAGGAAGTTGACGAGGCCTTCTACAGGCAGCTGAGAGCGGCCTCACAGTCACAGGCCGTGGTCGTCGTGGGGGATTTTAACTTCCCTGATGTTTGCTGGAAGGACCACTCGGCAACCCAGCCGCAGTCCAGGAGGTTCCTCCAGTGTATGGATGATAACTTCCTCCTGCAAATGGTGGATGAGCCGACCAGGAGAGGAGCGCTGCTGGATCTCATCCTCACTAACAAGGAGGATCTGGTTGAAGCAGTAAGGGTTGAGGGCTGCCTTGGTTGCAGCGACCACGAGATGGTGGAGTTCAGGATCTTGTGTGGCAGGACTAGTAGAATACCAAGTAGAATTGCAACCCTGGACTTTAGCAGGGCAAACTTTGGCCTTTTCAAGCAATTGCTAGGGGAAATCCCATGGGCAGGGCTGCTTGAAGGTAAAGGGGCCCAAGATAGTTGGTTGACATTCAAGGACTAC
>NW_026893191.1:77500-87825 GCF_033815535.1 Pezoporus flaviventris | reverse complement strand
TCCATCCTTCCACCTATCCACTCATCCATCCATCCATCCATCCATCCATCCATCCATCCATCCATCCATCCATCCATCCATCCTTCCACCTATCCACTCATCCATCCATCCATCCGTCCTTCCATGCATCCTTCCATGCACCCATCCATCCACCCACGCATGCATCCCTCCCTCCCTCCCTCCCTCCCTCCTTCCACCTATCCAATCATCTTCCATGCACCCATCCATCCACCCACTCATCCATTCATCCATCCCTCCCTCCCTCCATCCATCGATCCACCCATGCATGCTTCCATCCACCCACTCCTCCATCCATCCACGTGTCCATCCATCCCACAGGCAGCCATGCTGCTCTAAAGACCTGCCAAACACTCAACCCATGATGACAAACAATCCCATCATCCACCTTTAGCACATTCCTTTGCTGATTCAGCACCATCAGACCTGGCCTTGAAGACTTTCAGGGTCGATCTGTAACTCCAACCATCCATTGCTGTATCCTTTCATCCATTCAGCCCTCCATGCTTTCCATAAGCACCCAGCTCTCCAGGAATTCAACACACAGTTTTTGTATACTCATCCTTCTACTCATAAATCGTTTCGTACATCCGTCCATGCATCCATTCATCCATTCATCCATCCATCCATCCATCCATGCATCCATCCATCCATCCATCCATTCACCCATCCATCCATCCATCCATCCATCCACCCATTCATCAGGCATCCATTGAACCATTAATCTGTAAATCTATCCATCCATTCATCCCAGCACCCATCCATCCTCCCATCCACCCACTCATCCATCCATCCATCCATCCACCCACTCATCCATCCATCCATCCATCCATCCATCCATCCATCCATCCATCCACGCATCCAGCCATTCTTGCATCCATCCATACATCCCTCCACACATCATCCATCCATCCATCCATCCATCCATCCATCCATCCATCCATCCATCCATCCATCCATCCAACCATCCATCCATCTATCCCCCTGCCGATTCATTCAACCATCCATCCATGCATCCATCCATCCATCCCCCTGTCTATTCATTCAACCATCCATCCATGCATCCATCCATCCATCTCTCCATCCGTCATTCCGTTCATCTTTCGATCCATTCATTCAGCAAGCTAGCCACCCATCCCCCTGTCTGTCTCTTCATCCATCCATCCATCCATCCATCCATCCACCCAACATCCATCCCTCTGTCAGTCCCTTCACCCATCCATCATCCTTCCATCCGTCCATCCATCCATCCATCCATCCATCCATCCATCCACGCATGCATGCCTCATCCATACATCATTCATCATCCCTTCCATCATTCATTCCATCCCTGCATCTACAGAATCCTATCAAGAGCCCAGTACAGGATCACCGACGTACTCAATCATCTATTGTCTGACCACTCATCTATTGAGGGATCTATTCATCAATGCAACCTCAATGCTCCTCATTGAGGTAAAGCTCTCCAGGCATTCCATATTCATAGAATCACAGAATCATTGCATAATTAGGGTTGGAAAGGACCTTAAGATCATCTAGTTCCAACTCCCCTGCCATTGGCAGGTACACCTCACGGTAAATCATACCACCCAAGGCCTCGTTCAAACTTGTCTTGAACACCGCCAGGGATGGAGCATTCATAACCTCCCTGGGCAACCCATTCCAGTGCCTCACCACCTTAACCAACTCATATTTCCAAATTCATCCATCCATCCATCCATCCATGCATCTATCCATCCATCCATCCATCCCACAGGCAGCCATGCTGCTCTAAAGACCTGTCAAACACTCAACCCATGATGACAAACAACCCCATCATCCACCTTCAGTACATTCATTTACTGATTCATCATTGTCACAGCTGCCCTTGAAGAATTTCAGGGTCGATCAACCATCCATAACTCCAGCCATCCATTGCTGTATTCTTTCAACCATTCAGCGCTAGATGCTTTCCTTCAGCATCCAGCTCTCCAGGAATTCAACATATATTGTTTATGTATACTCATCCTTCATCTCATAAATCGTTTCTTACTTCCATCCATGCATCCATGCATCCATCCATCCATCCACACATCCATCCATCCATCTATCAATCCAACCCTGCATCTATAGAGTCCTATAAAGGGCCCAGTACAGGATCATCGACATGCTCAATCATCTACTGTCTGACCACTCATCTATTGATGGATCTATTCATCAATGCAACCCTCAATGATTCACATTCTATCCATCCATCCTTTCATATTTCCAAATGTATCCATCCATCCGTCCATCCATCCATCCATCCATCCCACAGGCAGCCATGCTGCTCTAAAGACCTCTCAAACACTCAACACATGATGACGAAGAACACCATCATCCACCTTTAGCACATTCATTTGTCGATTCAGCACAGTCAGACCTGGCCTTGAAGACTTTCAGGGTCCATCAACCATCCATAACTCCAACCATCCATTGCTGTATCCTTTCATCCATTCAGCCCTCCATGCTTTCCATCAGCATCCAGCTCTATAGGAATTCGTTACACACTGTTTATGTATACTCATGCTTTTACTCATAAATCCATCCATCCATCCATCCATCCATCCATCCATCCATCCATCCATCCATCCAACATTCCAGCCATTCATCCATGCATCCATCCATTCATCCATCCATACACCCACACTTCCATCCATCCATTCATCCCTCCATCCATCCATCCTCCCATCCACCCACTCATTCATCCATTCACCTATCAATCCATCCATCGATCCATCCAACGATGCGTCCATGCACCCACTCATCCATCCATCCAACCATCCTTCAATCCATCCTTTCGTTCACCAGCCATCCATGTAACAACTCATCTGCAAATCCATCCATCCATCCATCCTTCTATACATTCATTCTCTCAAACATCCATGGATCCATCCATTCTTCCATTCTTCCATCCATCCATCCATCCATCCATCCATCCATTTATCCATCCCCCCAAACATCCATGCATCCATCCATTCTTCCATTCTTTGATCTACTCACTCATCCATCCATTCTTTTATCTATCCATTCATCGCCCCGTCGACCCCAACATCCATCCATCCATCCATCCATCCATCCATCCATCCATCCATCCATCCCCCTGTCTATTAATCCATCCATCCATCCTTCCATCCATCTTCCATCCGTCCCTCCATCAGTCCATTCACCCATCCATCCATCCAGCCGTCGTCCATTCATTCATCAATACCTCCATCAATCATCCTCCTTTCCACCTTTCCTTCCACCCACGCATCTGTAAAGTCCTACCAAGCACCCAATACAGGATCTGTGACAAACTCAGACATCCACCATCTGATCAGTTATTCATTGATGCACACATTCATCCATGCAACTCTTAATACTGGGACTCAGAACTCCAGACATTCTGGATTCCATGGCTCCATCTCTCCATTCTTCTACTCACAAATCCAAATACATCCATTCATCCGTCCTACCCAACCCTCTCACAGGAAGCCGTGCTGCTCTGGAGACATTTCAAACACTATCCATCCATCGATCCATCCACCCATTCATCATCCATCCATCCATCCTTCCATCCATCCATCCATCCGTCCACTTATCCATCCACCCATCCAACCATCCACCCTGAACAACCCCTCCACCCTTCCAACCTGTCACACCCGCATCCTTCCGTTGATCCCAAATCCCCTCCCACCCCCTTTCCTCCATTGACCAAGGCACGAGCACGGGCCCTGCCCACGCTTCCGATTCAGCAAAGTGAAACCTGCCTTTGAGACTCTCAGATTCTCTCAACCATGCATCAGTGCAAGCATTCAGTGTTGTATCCCTTCATCCATTCAACACTCCATGCATTCCGCTGCCTTCCAGCCCTCCACTCTTTCAACAAACATCGTTACTCTCTACTCAGCCTTCTACTGATAAATCCTTTCTTCTAGTCATCCATCCATCCATCCATCCATCCATCCATCCATCCATCCATCCATCCATGCATCCATCCATCCATCCGTCCATCCATCCATCCATCCACCCATCATCCATCCTTCCATTCACGGACCTATTCACTATTCTGTCTTTCACTGCACTCTTCTCTGTACTGGTTCTTTAACCCATCCCTCCAATGAATCATCGAGCGATCAAAACAGACACTTGAGACTGTGAACCAAAGCCAAAATTTAACTACCCCCATAACTCTATCCATCCATCCATGCATCCAGCCATCAATCAATCAACTATCCACCCAACTATCCACCCATCCGTCCATCCATCCACCCATCGAACCATCCACCCTGAACAACCCCTCCATCCTTCCAACCTGTCACGCCCCCATTCTTCCGCTGATCCCAAATCCCCTCCCACCCCCTTTCCTCCACTGACCAAGGCACGAGCACGGGCCCTGCCCAAGCTTCTGTCCACTACAAGAGGCGGTTCAGCGGGGCTGGTGCCAGAGCCCCCTCACCTGTGACAGTGTCGGTGGAGACGGGGCCCAGGCGTGTGCGACCCCACAGCCCGTACAGGTTGAACTTGTAGCGGCGGGACGGGGACAGCCCCGGCAGCGTCAGCGTGCGGGAACCCCCGTCCACGGGCAGCACCTGGGGCTGGCCTTGTGCATCGCGGTACTGCAGCGTGAAGGAGTCAAAGGTGCCCTCGGGGACGCTCCACTCCAGCTGCACTGAGTCAGAGGTGACCTCGGACACCCTGAGCTCACCCAGCACTGGCTGGGATTCCTCCTCCTGTGGAGCTGGAGCTGCAGTGGAGACATCAAAATGAAGGCCACGAGCATCTGTATGTGAATCTTTCTCTCCAATCATCCAACCATCTGTTCATCCATTCATCCATCCATCCACATATGCATGCATCGTCCATACATCATTCATTGTCCCTTCCATCATTCATTCCATCCCTGCATCTACAGAGTCCTATCAAGAGCCCGGTACAGGATCATCGACGTACTCAATCGTCTACTGTCTGACCACTCATCTACTGATGGATCTATTCATCAATGCAACCCTCAATGCTTCTCATTAATGTAAAGCTCTCCAGGCATTCCGTATTCTAAGAATCATTCTATCCAACCATGTACTCGTATTTCCAAATTTTTCCATCCATCCATCCATCCATCCATCCATCCATCCATCCATCCATCTGTCCTTCAATCCATCGATCCACTCATCAGCCATCCATGTAACTATTCAACTCTAAATCCATCCATCCATTCATCCCTCCATCTACCCATCCTTCCATGCACCCACTTTTCCATCCATCCATCTGTCCTTCCATCCATTCATCCATCCATCCATCCATCCATCCATCCATCCATCCATCCATCCATCCATCCTTCCGTCTGCCCGTCCATCTATACATCCTTCCATCCACCCACTCATCCCTTCATTCATCCATTCATCCATCCATCCATCCATCCATCCATCCACCCATCCATCCACACATCCATCCATCCCTCCGTCCCTCCCTACTTCCATCCATCCATCCCACATTCATCCATGCATGCATCCATCCATCCTTCAATCCATCCATCCATCCACCCACTCATCCATCCATCCATCCATCCATCCATCCATCCATCCATCAGCCATCCATGTAACCATCCATATGTAAATCCATCCATCCATTCATCCCTCCATCTACCCATCCTTACATCCACCCACTCATCCATTCATCCATCCATCCATTCATCCATCCTTCAATCCTTTCATCCACCCACACATCCATACATCCGTCCATCCATCCATCCATCCATCCACCCACTCATCCATTCATCCTTCCTTCCTTCCTTCCTTCCTTCCTTCCTTCCTTCCTTCCTTCCTTCCTTCCTTCCTTCCTTCCTTCCTTCCTTCCTTCCTTCCTTCCTTCCTTCCTTCCTTCCTTCCTTCCTTCCTTCCTTCCTTCCTTCCTTCCTTCCTTCCTTCCTTCCTTCCTTCCTTCCCACACTCAGCCAGCCAGCTAGCCAGCCAGCCAGCCAGCCATGCATCCTTTAACCTATCCACTCATCCCTCCATCATCCGTCCATCCATGCATTCTTAGAATCATAGAATCATCGAATCGTTAGGGTTGGAAAGGACCTTGAGATCATCCAGTTTCACCCCCCCTGCCATGGGCAGGGACACCTTACGCTAAACCATATCACCCAAGGCCTCGTCCAACCTGGCCTTGAACACTGCCAGGGATGGAGCATTCACAACCTCCCTGGACAACCCATTCCAGTGCCTCACCCCCCTGACAGGAAAGAATTTCCTCCTTAGATCCAGCCTAAACTTCCCCTGTTTCAGTTTGAACCCGTTACCCCTTGTCCTGTCACTACAGTCTCTAATGAAGAGTCCCTCCCCAGCATCCCTATAGGCCCCCTTCAGATACTGAAACGCTGCTATGAGGTCTCCACGCAGCTTTCTCTTCTCCAGGCTGAACCATCCCAACTTCCTCACCCATCCTTCCCTCCATCCATCCATCCATCCATCCATCCCCCCATTCATCCATCCATGCATGCATTCATCCATCCATCCATCCATCCATCCATCCATCCATCCATCCATCCACCCACCCATCATCCATCCTTCCATCCATGGACCTATTCACTATTCTGTCTTTCACTGCACTCTTCTCTGTACTGGTTCTTTAACCCATCCCTCCAAGGAATCATCGAGTGATCAAAACAGTCACTTGTGAGTGTGAACAAAAGCCTAAACATAACAACCCCCATAACCCTATCCATCCATCCATGCATGCAACCATCAATCATTCAACTATCCACCCATCCATCTATCCATCCTTCCACTCATCCATCCATTCATGTCCAAGGGGCCACAGCTGGTGCCAGAGCCCCCTCACCTGTGACAGTGTCGGTGGAGACGGGGCCCAGGCGTGTGCGACCCCACAGCCCGTACAGGTTGAACTTGTAGCGGCGGGACGGGGACAGCCCCGGCAGCGTCAGCGTGCGGGAACCCCCGTCCACGGGCAGCACCTGGGGCTGGCCTTGTGCATCGCGGTACTGCAGCGTGAAGGAGTCAAAGGTGCCCTCGGGGACGCTCCACTCCAGCTGCACCGAGTCAGAGGTGACCTCGGACACCCTGAGCTCGCCCAGCACTGGCTGGGATTCCTCCTCCTGTCGGGCTGGGGCTGCAGTGGAGACATCAAAATGAAGGCCATGAGCATCTGTATGTGAATCTTTCTCTCCATACATCCCTCCATCCATCCATCTGTTCATCCATTCATCCATCCATCCACATATGAATGCATCGTCCATACATCATTCATTGTCCCTTCCATCATTCATTCCATCCCTGCATCTATAGAGTCCTGTCAAGAGCCCGGTACAGGATCATCGACGTACTCAATCGTCTACTGTCTGACCACTCATCTACTGATGGATCTATTCACCAATGCAACCCTCAATGCTTCTCATTAATGTAAAGCTCTCCAGGCATTCCGTATTCTAAGAATCATTCAATCCAACCATCTACTTGTATTTCCAAATTTTTCCATCCATCCATCCATCCATCCATCCATGCAGGCTTCCATTCATCCTTCAATCCTTCGATCCACTCATCAGCCATCCATGTAACTATTCAACGGTAAATCCATCCACCCATTCATCCCTCCATCTACCCATTCTTCCATGCACCCACTTTTCCATCCATCCATCTGTCCTTCCATCCATTCATCCATCCCACGATGCTTTCATTCACCCACACATCCATCCATCCATCCACCCATCCATCCATCCATCCATCCATCCATCCATCCATCCATCCATCCATCCATCCATCCATCCTTCCGTCTGCCCGTCCATCTATCCATCCTTCCATCCACCCACTCATCCCTTCATTCATCCATGCATTCATCCATCCATCCATCCATCCATCCATCCATCCATCCATCCATCCATCCATCCATCCCTCCGTCCGTCCGTCCGTCCATCCATCCATCCACCCATCCATCCACCCATCCGTCCATCCATCCATCCATCCATCCATCCATCCATCCATCCATCCATCCTTCCACCTATCCACTCATCCGTCCATCCATCCGTCCATCCGTCCATCCATCCATGAATCCTTCCATTCATCCATCCATTCATCCATCCATCCATCCATCCACCCACTCATCCATCCCTCCGTCCCTTTCTCCTTCCATCCATCCATCCCCCATTCATCCATGAATGCATCCATCCATCCTTCAATCCATCCATCCATCCACCCACTCATCCATCCATCCATGCATCCATCCATCCATCCATCAGCCATCCATGTAACCATTCATCTGTAAATCCATCCATCCATTCATCCCTCCATCTACCCATCCTTCCATCCACCCACTCATCCATTCATCCATCCATCCATCTGTCCATCCATCCATTCATCCATCCTTCAATCCTTTCATCCACCCACACATCCATACATCCGTCCATCCATCCATCCACCCACTCATCCCTTCCTTCCTTCCTTCCTTCCTTCCTTCCTTCCTTCCTTCCTTCCTTCCTTCCTTCCTTCCTTCCTTCCTTCCTTCCTTCCTTCCTTCCTTCCTTCCTTCCTTCCTTCCTTCCTTCCTTCCTTCCTTCCTTCCTTCCTTCCTTCCTTCCTTCCTTCCTTCCTTCCTTCCTTCCTTCCTTCCTTCCCACACTCAGCCAGCCAGCCAGCCAGCCAGCCAGCCATGCATCCTTTAACCTATCCACTCATCCCTCCATCATCCGTCCATCCATGCATTCTTAGAATCATAGAATCATCGAATCGTTAGGGTTGGAAAGGACCTTGAGATCATCCAGTTTCACCCCTCCCGCCATGGGCAGGGACACCTTACGCTAAACCATATCACCCAAGGCCTCGTCCAACCTGGCCTTGAACACTGCCAGGGATGGAGCATTCACAACCTCCCTGGGCAACCCATTCCAGTGCCTCACCCCCCTGACAGGAAAGAATTTCCTCCTTAGATCCAGCCTAAACTTCCCCTGTTTCAGTTTTAACCCGTTACCCCTTGTCCTGTCACTACAGTCTCTAATGAAGAGTCCCTCCCCGGCATCCCTATAGGCCCCCTTCAGATACCGAAACGCTGCTATGAGGTCTCCACGCAGTTTTCTCTTCTCCAGGCTGAACCATCCCAACTTCCTCTCCCATCCTTCCCTCCATCCATCCCTCCATCCATCCATCCATCCATCCCCCCACCCATCCACCCACCCATCCATCCATCTATCCATCCATCTATCCATCCATCTACCATCCATCCCTCCATCAGTCCATCCATCCATCCATCCATCCATCCATCCATCCATCCGTCCATCACCCATTCATTCATCAATACCTCCATCCATCATCCTCTTTTCCAAATTTCCTTCCACCCATGCGTCTCTGAAGTCCCATCAAGCACCCCATACAGGATCTGTGACAAACTCAAACATCCACCATCTGATCAGTTATTCATTGATGCACACATTCATCCGTGCAACTCTTAATACTGGGACTCAGCACTCCAGACATTCTGGATTCCATGGGTCCATCTCTCCATTCTTCTACTCACAAATCCAAATACATCCATTCATCCGTCCTATCCAACCCTCTCACAGGAAGCCGTGCTGCTCTAGAGACATTTCAAACCCTCACCACATGATCAGGCACAAACTCCACCACCCGCCTTCTGTACGTTCAATCAATCACTGATTCAGCAAAGTGAAACCTGCCTTTGAGACTCTCAGATTCTCTCAACCATGCATCAGTGCAAGCATTCAGTGTTGTATCCCTTCATCCATTCAACACTCCATGCATTCCGCCTCCTTCCAGCCCTCCACTCATTCAACAAACATCGTTACTCTCTACTCATCCTTCTACAAATAAATGCTTTCTTCTATCCATCGAACAATCCATCCACCCATTCATACATCCATCCACCAATCCGTCTATCAAGGATCCACTCACCCATCATCCATCCATCCATCCATCCATCCATCCATCCATCCATCCATCCATCTACACATGCATGCCTCATCCATACATCATTCATCGTCCTTTCCATCTTTCAATCCGTCCCTGCACCTGTAGAATCCTATCAGGAGCCCAGTACAGGATCACTCAATCATCTATCGTCTGACCTCTCATCTATTCATGGATCTATTCATCAATGCAACCTCAATGCTCCTCATTGAGGTAAAGCTCTCCAGGCATTCCATATTCATAGAATCATAGAGTCATAGTATAGTTAGGGTTGGAAAGGACCTTAAGATCATCTAGTTCCAACTCCTCTGCCATTGGCAAATCACGGTAAATCATACCACCCAAGGCCTCGTCCAAACTTGTCTTGAACAC
>NW_026893191.1:55000-72500 GCF_033815535.1 Pezoporus flaviventris | reverse complement strand
ATAAATCCTTTCATCCATCCATCCATCCATCCATCCATCCATCCATCCATCCATCCATCCATCCATCCATCCATCCATCCATCCATCCATTCATCTTTACATCCATCCATCCGTCCGTCCGTCCGTCCATCCATCCACCCACCCACCCAGCCACCCATCACCCATTCAGTCATCAATACATTCATTCATCATCCTCTTTTCCACCTTTCCTTCCACCCGTGCATCTGTAAAGTCCTACCAAGCACCCAATACAGGATCTGTGACAAACTCAAACATCCACCATCCGATCAGTTATTCATTGATGCACACATTCATCCATGCAACTCTTAATACTGGGACTCAGCACTCCAGACATTCTGGATTCCATGGCTCCATCTCTCCATTCTCCTACTCCTTAATCCAAATACATCCATTTATCCGTCCTACCCAACCCTCTCACAGGAAGCCGTGCTGCTCTAGAGACATTTCAAACCCTCACCACATGATCAGGCACAAACTCCACCACCCGCCTTCTGTACGTTCAACCAATCACTGATTCAGCAAAGTGAAACCTGCCTTTGAGACTCTCAGATTCCCTCAACCATGCATCAATGCAAGCATTCGGTGTTGTATCCCTTCATCCATTCAACACTCCATGCATTCCGCAGCCATCCAGCCCTCCAGTCATTCAACAAGCGTCGTTACTCTCTACTCATCCTTCTACTAATAAATGCTTTCTTCCATCCATCCATCCATCCATCCATCCATCATCCATCCATCCATCTGTTCATCCATTCATCCATCCATCCACACATGCATGCCTCATCCATACATCATTCCCCGTCTTTTCCATCTTTCATTCCATCCCTGCATCGATAGAGTCCTATCAAGAGCCCAGTACAGGATCACTGACGTACTCAATCATCTATTGTCTGACCACTCATCTACTGATGGATCTATTCATCAATGCAACCCTCAATGCTCCTCACTGAGGTAAAGCTCTTCAGGCATTCCATATTCCATGGATCATTCCACCCATTCATCTACTAATAATTCCAATTTTAACCATCCATCCATCCATCCATCCATCCATCCATCCATCCATCCATCCATCCATCCATCCATCTGTCCTTCCATCCATCCATCCATCCACCCATTCATCCACCCAATCATTCATACATTCATCCATCCATGCATCCTTGCATCCTTTCATCCACCCACTCATCCATACATTCATGCCTCCATCCAACTGTCCCCCCACTCAGCCATGCATCCATGCATCCATCCATCCACGCACTCATCCATCCACTCCTCCATCCATCCATCCACCCCTCCCATATCCAGTCATCTGTCAATCTCTCCATCCATCCATTCATGAATCTATCAATCTATTCATGAATCCATCCACCCATCCTCAACAACCCCTCCACCCTTCCAACCTGTCACACCCCCATCCTTCCATTAATCCCAAATCCCCTCCAACCCCTTTCCTCCACTGACCAAGGCACGAGCACGGGCCCTGCCCAAGCTTCTGTCCACTACAAGAGGTGGTTCAGCGGGGCTGGTGCCAGAGCCCCCTCACCTGTGACAGTGTCGGTGGAGACGGGGCCCAGGCGTGTGCGACCCCACAGCCCGTACAGGTTGAACTTGTAGCGGCGGGACGGGGACAGCCCCGGCAGCGTCAGCGTGCGGGAACCCCCGTCCACGGGCAGCACCTGGGGCTGGCCTTGTGCATCGCGGTACTGCAGCGTGAAGGAGTCAAAGGTGCCCTCGGGGACGCTCCACTCCAGCTGCACCGAGTCAGAGGTGACCTCGGACACCCTGAGCTCACCCAGCACTGGCTGGGATTCCTCCTCCTGTGGAGCTCGGGCTGCAGTGGAGAGGCCAAAATGAAGGCCATGAGCATCTGTATGTGAATCTATCTCTCCTTTCATCCATCCTTCTGTTCATCCATCCATCCATCCATCCATCCATCCATCCATCCATCCATCCATCCATCCACATATGCACGCTTTATTCATACATCATTCATTATTCTTTCCATCTTTCATTCCATCCCTGCATCTATAGAGCCCTATCAAGCGCCCAATACAGGTTCAGCAATTTAATCAATCATCTATTGTCTGACCACTCATTATTGATGGATCTATTCTTGAATGCAACCTTCAATGCCTCTCACTGAGATAAAGCTCACCAGGGATTCCATAGTCAATGGATCTCTCTATCCATTCATCTACTCATAATTCCAAAATTATCCATCCTTCCATGCATTGATCCATCCATCCATGCAGTCTTCCATCTGTCCTTCCATCCACACACTCTCCATCCATCCATCCATCCATCCATCCATCCATCCATCAATCCTTCCAGCTATCCACTCATCCGTCCATCCATCCATCCATCCATCCATCCATCCATCCATCCATCCATCCATAAATCCACCCACCCACTCATCCATTCATCCATCCATCCATCCATCCATCCATCCATCCATCCATCCATCCATCCATCCATCCATAAATCCACCCACCCACTCATCCATTCATCCATTTGACCTTCCATCCATTCATCCATCCTTTAACCCTTTTATCCTCTCACACATTCATCCATCCATCCATCCATCCATCCATCCATCCATCCATCCATCCATCCATCCATCCATCCATCCATCCTTCCACCTATCCACTCATCCATCCATCCATCCGTCCTTCCATGCATCCTTCCATGCATCCATCCATTCATCCATCCATCCATCCATCCTTCCACCTATCCACTCATCCATCCATCCATCCGTCCTTCCATGCATCCTTCCATGCACCCATCCATCCACCCACGCATGCATCCCTCCCTCCCTCCCTCCCTCCTTCCACCTATCCAATCATCTTCCATGCACCCATCCATCCACCCACTCACCCATTCATCCATCCCTCCCTCCCTCCATCCATCGACGCACCCATGCATGCTTCCATCCACCCACTCTTCCATCCATCCACGCGTCCATCCGTCCCACCGGCAGCCATGCTGCTCTAAAGACCTGCCAAACACTCAACCAATGATGACAAACAACCCCATCATCCACCTTTAGCACATTCCTTTGCTGATTCAGCACCATCAGACCTGGCCTTGAAGACTTTCAGGGTCGATCTGTAACTCCAACCATCCATTGCTGTATCCTTTCATCCATTCAGCCCTCTATGCTTTCCATAAGCACCCAGCTCTCCAGGAATTCAACACACATAGTTTTTGTATACTCATCCTTCTACTCATAAATCGTTTCGTACATCCGTCCATGCATCCATTCATCCATTCATCCATCCATCCATCCATCCATGCATCCATCCATCCATCCATCCATTCACCCATCCATCCATCCATCCATCCATCCATCCATCCATCCACCCATTCATCAGGCATCCATTGAACCATTAATCCGTAAATCCATCCATCCATTCATCCCAGCACCCATCCATCCTCCCATCCACCCACTCATCCATCCATCCATCCATCCACCCACTCATCCATCCATCCATCCATCCATCCATCCATCCATCCACCCACGCATCCAGCCATTCTTGCATCCATCCATACATCCCTCCACACATCATCCATCCATCCATCCATCCATCCATCCATCCATCCATCCATCCATCCATCCCCCTGCCTATTTATTCAACCATCCATCCATGCATCCATCCATCCATCCATCTCTCCATCCGTCATTCCGTTCATCTTTCGATCCATTCATTCAGCAAGCTAGCCACCCATCCCCCTGTCTCTTTGTCTCATCATCCATCCATCCATCCATCCATCCATCCATCCATCCATCCACCCAACATCCATCCCTCTGTCAGTCCCTTCACCCATCCATCATCCTTCCATCCGTCCATCCGTCCGTCCATCCGTCCATCCATCCATCCATCCATCCATCCATCCATCCATCCTTCCATCCATCCATCCATCCACACAACATCCATCCCTCTGTCAGTCCCTTCACCCATCCATCATCCTTCCATCCGTCCATCCATCCGTCCATCCATCCATCCATCCATCCATCCATCCACCCATCACACATTCATTCGTGAATACCTCCATCCATCATCCTCCTTTCCACCTTTCCTTCCACCCATGTGTCTCTGAAGTCCCATCAAGCACCCAATACAGGATCTGTGACAAACTCAAACATCCACCATCCGATCAGTTATTCATTGATGCACACATTCATCCATGCAACTCTTAATACTGGGACTCAGCACTCCAGACATTCTGGATTCCATGGCTCCATCTCTCCATTCTTCTACTCCTTAATCCAAATACATCCATTCATCCGTCCTATCCAACCCTCTCACAGGAAGCCGTGCTGCTCTAGAGACATTTCAAACCCTCACCACATGATCAGGCACAAACTCCACCACCCGCCTTCTGTACGTTCAACCAATCACTGATTCGGCAAAGTGAAACCTGCCTTTGAGACTCTCAGATTCTCTCAACCATGCATCAGTGCAAGCAGTCAGTGTTGTATCCGTTCATCCATTCAACACTCCATGCATTCCGCTGCCATCCAGCCCTCCACTCATTCAACAAACATCGTTACTCTCTACTCATCCTTCTACTAATAAATGCTTTCTTCTATCCATCGAACAATCCATCCACCCATTCATACATCCGTCCACCAATCCGTCTATCAAGGATCCACTCACCCATCAACCATCCATCCATCCATCCATCCATCCATCCATCCATCCATCCATCCACACATGCATGCCTCATCCATACATCATTCATTGTCCTTTCCATCTTTCAATCCATCCCTGCATCTATAGAATCCTATCAAGAGCCCAGTACAGGATCACTCAATCATCTATCGTCTGACCTCTCATCTATTTGTGGATCTTTTCATGAATGCAACCTCAGTGCTCCTCATTGAGTTAATGCTCTCCAGGCATTCCGTATTCTTAGAATCATAGAATCATAGCATAGTTAGGGTTGGAAAGGACCTTGAGATCATCAGGTTCCAACGCCCCTGCCATTGGTAAATCACGGTAAATCATACCACCCAAGGCCTCGTCCAAACTTGTCTTGAACACCGCCAGGGATGGAGCATTCATAACCTCCCTGGGCAACCCATTCCAGTGTCTCACCACCCTAACCAACTCATATTTCCAAATTTATCCATCCATCCATCCATCCATCCATCCATCCATCCCACAGGCAGCCATGCTGCTCTAAAGACCTCTCGAACACTCGACCCATGATGACAAACAACCCCATCATCCACCTTTAGTGCATTCATTTGCTGATTCAGCACTGACACACCTGGCCTTGAAGATGTTCAGGGTCCATCAACCATCCATAACTCCAACCATCCATTGCTGTATCCTTTCATCCATTCAGCCCTCCATGCTTTCCATCAGCATCCAGCTCTCCAGGAATTCAACACACATTGTTTATGTATACTCATCCTTCTACTCAGAAATTATTTCTTACATCTGTCCATCCCTCCATCCCTCCATCCATCCGTCCACCCATCCACCCACTCATCCATCCATCCATCCATGCATCCATCCATCCATCCACCCACTCATCCATCCATCCATCCATCCATCCATCCATCCATCCATCCATCCATCCACCCACTCGTCAGTCAATCCTTCCACCCTTCAATCCATCCATCCATACATTCATCAGCCATCCATATAACTATTCATCTGTAAATCCATCCATCCATTCATGCCTCCACCCATCCATCCTCCCATCCTCCCATCCACCCATCCATGCACCCATCCATCCACCCATCCATCCATCCATCCATCCATCCATCCATCCATCCATCCATCCATCCATTCTTCCATCCACCCACTCATCCACCCATTCATCTATCCTTCAATCTATCCATCCATTCATTAGCCAACCATATAACCATTCATCTGTAAATCCATCCATCCATTCATCCTACCATCCTTTCATCCACCCACACATCCATCCATTCATGCATGCATCCATCCATCCATCCATCCATCCATCCATCCATCCATCCATCCATCCATCCATCAATCCACCCATCCATCAATAACCCCACTCATTCATGTATCCACACACTCATCCATCCATTCATCCATCCTTCAATCCATCCATCCATTCATCCATCCATCCATTCATTCATCCATCCATTCATCCATCCTTCAATCCATCGATCCATTTACCAGCCATCAATGTAAACATTCATCTGGAAATCCATCCATCTATTCATCCCTCCCTCCATCCCCCCATCCATGCATTCAACAACCCCTCCACCCTGCCAACCTGTCACACCCCCATTCTTCCACTGATCCCAAATCCCCTCCCACCCCCTTTCCTCCACTGACCAAGGCACGAGCACGGGCCCTGCCCAAGCTTCTGTCCACTACAAGAGGCGGTTCAGCGGGGCTGGTGCCAGAGCCCCCTCACCTGTGACAGTGTCGGTGGAGACGGGGCCCAGGCGTGTGCGACCCCACAGCCCGTACAGGTTGAACTTGTAGCGGCGGGACGGGGACAGCCCCGGCAGCGTCAGCGTGCGGGAACCCCCGTCCACGGGCAGCACCTGGGGCTGGCCTTGTGCATCGCGGTACTGCAGCGTGAAGGAGTCAAAGGTGCCCTCGGGGACGCTCCACTCCAGCTGCACCGAGTCAGAGGTGACCTCGGACACCCTGAGCTCGCCCAGCACTGGCTGGGATTCCTCCTCCTGTGGAGCTGGAGCTGCAGTGGAGAGGCCACAGTGAAGGCTGTGAGCATCTGTATGTGAATCTATCTCTCCAGTCAACAATCCATCCATCTGTTCATCCATTCATCCATCCATCCATCCATCTGTTCATCCATTCATCCATCCATCCATCCATCCATCCATCCATCCATCCATCCATCCATCCATCCATCCATCCAATCATCCATCCATCCAGCTGGCCAGCCAGCCAGCCGATCATCCATCCATTTATCCATCCATTTATCCATCCATTTATCCATCCATCCATGCTTCCATCCATCCATCCATCCATCCATCCATCCATCCATCCATCCATCCATCCATCCATCCCCCTGTCTATTCATCCATCCATCCATCCATCCATCCATCCATCCATCCATCCATCCATCCACCCATCCCCCTGTCTATTCATCCATCCATCCATCCATCCATCCATCCATCCATCCATCCATCCATCCATCCACCATCCACCCACCATCTATCCGTCAGTACGTTCACCCAACCATCCATCTGTCCATCCATCCATCATCCATTCATTCATCAATACCTCCATCAATCATCCTCTTTTCCACCTTTCCTTCCACCCATGCGTCTCTGAAGTCCCATCAAGCACCCAATACAGGATCTGTGACAAACTCAAACATCCACTATCTGATCAGTTATTCATTGATGCACACATTCATCCATGCAACTCTTAATACTGGGACTCAGCACTCCAGACATTCTGGATTCCATGGCTCCATCTCTCCATTCTCCTACTCCTTAATCCAAATACATCCATTCATCCGTCCTATCCAACCCTCTCACGGGAAGCCGTGCTGCTCTAGAGACATTTCAAACCCTCACCACATGATCAGGCACAAACTCCACCACCCGCCTTCTGTACGTTCAATCAATCACTGATTCAGCAAAGTGAAACCTGCCTTTGCAGACTCTCAGATTCTCTCAACCATGCATCAGTGCAAGCATTCAGTGTTGTATCCCTTCATCCATTCAACACTCCATGCATTCCGCAGCCATCCAGCCCTCCACTCATTCAACAAATATCGTTACTCTCTACTCATCCTTCTACTAATAAATGCTTTCTTCTATCCATCGAACAATCCATCCACCCATTCATACATCCATCCACCTAGCCATCTATCAAGGATCCACTCACCCATCATCCATCCATCCATCCATCCATTCATCCACTCATGCATGCCTCATCCATACATCATTCATCGTCCTTTCCATCTTTCAATCCATCCCTGCATCGATAGAATCCTATCAAGAACCCAGTACAGGTTCACCAACGTACTCAATCATCTTCACTCTGACCACTCATCTATTGATGGATCTATTCATCAATGCAACCTCACTGCTCCTCATTGAGGTAAAGCTCTCCAGGCTTTCCATATTCATAGAATCATAGAATCATAGCACAGTTAGGGTTGGAAAGGACCTTAAGATCATCTAGTTCCAAATCCCATGCCATGCGCAGGTACACCTCACAGTAAATCATGTCACCCAAGGCCTCGTCCAACCTGGCCTTGAACACTGCCAGGGATGGAACATTCACAACCTCCCTGGGCAACCCATTCCAGTGCCTCACCACCTTAACCAACTCATATTTCCAAATTTATCCATCCATCCATCCACCCATCCATCCATCCATCCCACAAGCAGCCATGCTCCTCTTAAGACCAGCCAAACACTCAACACATGATGATGAACAACCCCATCATCCACCTTCAGTACATTCATTTGCTGATTCAGACACACCAACATTGAAGACTTTCAGGGTCCATCAACCATCCATAACTCCAACCATCCATTGATGTATTCATTCATCCATTCAGCCCTCCATGCTTTCCATCAGCATCCAGCTCTCCAGGAATTCAACATACATTGTTTATGTATACTCATCTTTCTAATCATAAATCCTTTCATACATCCATCCATCCGCATCCATCCTTCCATCCGTCCGTCCATCCATCCATCCATCTAACCACTCATCCATCTATACTTCCATTCATGCATCCATCCATTCATCGTTTCTTCCATCCATCCATGCATCCATCCGTCCATCCCATATCCAGTCATCTGTCAATCTGTCCATCTATCCATTCATGAATCCATCAATCTATTCATGAATCCAACCACCCATCCATGCATTCAACAACCCCTCCACCCTGCCAACCTGTCACACCCCCATCCTTCAATTGACCCCAAATCCCCTCCCACCCCCTTTCCTCCACTGACCAAGGCACGAGCACGGGCCCTGCCCAAGCTTCTGTCCACTACAAGAGGCGGTTCAGCGGGGCTGGTGCCAGAGCCCCCTCACCTGTGACAGTGTCGGTGGAGACGGGGCCCAGGCGTGTGCGACCCCACAGCCCGTACAGGTTGAACTTGTAGCGGCGGGACGGGGACAGCCCCGGCAGCGTCAGCGTGCGGGAACCCCCGTCCACGGGCAGCACCTGGGGCTGGCCTTGTGCATCGCGGTACTGCAGCGTGAAGGAGTCAAAGGTGCCCTCGGGGACGCTCCACTCCAGCTGCACCGAGTCAGAGGTGACCTCGGTCACCCTGAGCTCACCCAGCACTGGCTGGGATTCCTCCTCCTGTGGAGCTGGGGCTGCAGTGGAGAGGCCACAGTGAAGGCTGTGAGCATCTGTATGTGAATCTATCTCTCCAGTCATCCATCCATCCATCTGTTCATCCATTCATCCGCCCATCCACAAATGCATGCCTCATTCATACATCATGCATCTTTCCTTCCATCATTCATTCCACCCCTGCATCTATAGAGTCCTATCAAGAGCCCAGTACAGGATCACCGATGTACTCAATCATCTATTGTCTGGCCACTCATCTATTGATGATGATTCATCAATGCAACCCGCAATGCTTCTCACTGAGGTAAAGCTCTGCAGGCATTCCATATTCCAAGGATCATTCTATCCAACCATCTACTCATATTTACAAATTTATCCATCCGTCCATCCATCCATCCATCCATCCATCCATCCCACAGGCAGCCATGCTGCTCTAAAGACCTCTCAAATATTCAACACATGATGATGAACAACCCCATCATCCAACTTTAGTACATTCATTTGCTGATTTAGCACAGTCACACCTAGCATTGAAGACTTTCAGGGTCCATCAACCATCCATAACTCCAACCATCCATTGCTGTATTCTTTCATCCATTCAGCCCTTCATGCTTTCCATCAGCATCCAGCTCTCCAGGAATTCAACACACATTCTTTATGTATACTCATTCTTCATCTCATAAATCATTTCTTACATCCATCCATCCATCCATCCATCCATCCATCCATCCATCCATCCATCCATCCATCCTTCCATCCAGCCACTCATCTATCCATACACACATCCACCCACTCCACCATCCGTCCGTCCATCCATCCATCCATCCATCCATCCATCCATCCATCCATCCATCCATCCATCCATCCATCATTCCAGGGATTCATTCATGCTTCCACCAAGTTATTTATGCATCCATCCATTCATCCATCCATACACCCACTCTTCCATCCATCCATTCATCCCTCTCTCCATCCATCCTGCCATCCACCCATGCATTCATCCATTCACCTATCAATCCATCCATCGATCCATCCATCGATGCCTCCATCCACCCACTCATCCATCCATCCAACCATCCTTCAATCCATCCATTCGTTCACCAGCCATCCATGTAACCACTCATCTGTAAATCCGTCCATCCATCCATCCATCCATCCATCCATCCATCCATCCCCCCAAGCATCCATGCATCCATCCATTCTTCCATTCTTTCATCCACCCACTCATCCATCCATTCTTGTATCCATCCATCCGTTGACCCCAACATGCATGCATGCATCCATCCATCCATCCATGCGTGCATCCCCCTTTATATTCATCCATCCGTCCATCCATCCATCCATCCATCCATCCATCCATCCATCCATCCCCCATCCATCCATCCATCCATCCCCCATCTATTCATTCCTCCATCCATCCATCCATCCATCCATCCATCCATCCATCCATCCACACATGCATGTCTCATCCATACATCATTCATCGTCCTTTCCATCATTCATTCCATCCCTGCATCTATAGAATCCTATCAAGAGACCACTACAGGATCACCAACGTACTCAATCATCTCCTGACTGACCACTCATCTCTTCATGGATCTATTCATCAATGCAACCTCAATGCTCCTCATTGAGGGAACGCTCTCCAGGCATTCCATATTTTGAGAATCATAGAATCATAGCATAGTTAGGGTTGGAAAGGAGGCCACCCAAGGCCTTGTCCAACCTTGTCTGGAACTCCACCAGGGATGGAGCATTCACAACCTCCCTGAGCAACCTATTCCAGTGCATCACCACCCTAACGTACTCCTATTTCCAAATTCATCCATCCATCCATCCATCCATGCATCCATCCATCCATCCATGCATCCATCCATCCATCCATCCATCCATCCATCCATCCATCCACCCATCCATCCATCCATCCAATAGGCAGCCATGCTGCTCTAAAGACCAGTCAAACACTCAACACATGATGACGAACAACCCCATCATCCACCTTCAGTACATTCATTTACTGATTCAGCATTGTCACAGCTGGCCTTGAAGACTTTCAGGGTCCATCAACCATCCATAACTCCAACCATCCATTGCTGTATTCATTCATCCATTCAGCCCTCCATGCTTTCCTTCAGCATCCAGCTCTCCAGGAATTCAACATATATTGTTTATGTATACTCATCCTTCTAGTCATAAATCGTTTCTTACTTCCGTCCATCCATCCATCCATCCATCCATCCACACATCCATCCATCCATCCATCCATCCATCCACGCACAAATCCACCCATCCATCTATCCATCCATCCATCCATCCATCCATCCATCCATCCATCCATCCACGCACAAATCCACCCATCCATCTATCCATCCATCCATCCACCCATCCATCCATCCATCCATCCATTTACAAATCCACCCATCCATTCATCCATCCATCCATCCACAAATCCACCCATCCATTCATCCATCATCCATCCATCCATCCATCCATCCATCCATCCATCCATCCATCCATCCATTCTCCCACCCTATCATTCATCCATTCATCCATCCTTGCATCCTTCCATCCTTTCATCCAGCAACTCATTCATCCATTCATGAATCCATCCATCCATCTATCCTTCCATCCCTTCATCCACCCTCTCATTCATCCATCCATGCACACATCCATCCATCCATGCCTCCATCCATCCATCCATCCATCCATCCATCCATCCATCCATCCACCCACTCATCCATCCATGCATCCATCCTTCAATCCATCCATCCATTCATCACGCATCCATGTAACCATTCATCTGGAAATCCATCCATCCGTTCACCCCTCCATCCACCCAACCACCCATCAATCCATGCATTCAGCAACCCCTCCACCCTGCCAACCTGTCACACCCCCATTCTTCCACTGATCCCAAATCCCCTCCCACCCCCTTTCCTCCACTGACCAAGGCACGAGCACGGGCCCTGCCCAAGCTTCTGTCCACTACAAGAGGCGGTTCAGCGGGGCTGGTGCCAGAGCCCCCTCACCTGTGACAGTGTCGGTGGAGACGGGGCCCAGGCGTGTGCGACCCCACAGCCCGTACAGGTTGAACTTGTAGCGGCGGGACGGGGACAGCCCCGGCAGCGTCAGCGTGCGGGAACCCCCGTCCACGGGCAGCACCTGGGGCTGGCCTTGTGCATCGCGGTACTGCAGCGTGAAGGAGTCAAAGGTGCCCTCGGGGACGCTCCACTCCAGCTGCACCGAGTCAGAGGTGACGTTGGAAACCCTGAGCTCACCCAGCACTGGCTGCGATGCTGGTTCCTCCTCCTGTGGAGCTGGAGCTGCAGTGGAGTGGCCACAGTGAAGGCTGTGAGCATCTGTATGTGAATCTATCTCTCCAGTCATCCATCCATCCATCCGTTCATCCATTCATCCATCCATCCACACATGCATGCCTCATCCATGCATCATTCATCGTCTTTTCCATCTTTCATTCCATCCCTGCATCGATAGAGTTCTATCATGAGCCCAGTACAGGATCACTGACGTACTCAATCATCTATTGTCTGACCACTCATCTACTGATGGATCTATTCATCAATGCAACCCTCAATGCTCTTCATTGAGGTAAAGCTCTCCAGGCATTTCATATTCATAGAATCATAGAATCATAGCATAATTAGGGTTGGAAAGGACCTTAAGATCATCTAGTTCCAAATCCCCTGCCATTGGCAGGTACACCTCACGGTAAATCATACCACCCAAGGCCTCATACAAACTTTTCTTGAACACCGCCAGGGATGGAGCATTCACAACCTCCCTGGGCAACCCATTCCAGTGCCTCACCACCTTAACCAACTCATATTTCCAAATTTATCCATCCATGAATCCATGAATCCATCCATCCATCCATCCATCCCATAGGCAGCCATGCTGCTCTAAATACCTGTCAAACACTCAACATATGATGACGAACAACCCCATCATCCACCTTCAGTACATTCATTTGCTGATTCAGCATTGTCACAGCTGCCCTTGAAGACTTTCAGGGTCGATCAACCATCCATAACTCCAACCATCCATTGCTGTATTCTTTCATCCATTCAGCCCTTCATGCTGTCCATCAGCAGCCAGCTCTCCAGGAATTCAACACACATTGTTTATGTATACTCATCCTTCTACTCATAAATCGTTTCTTCCATCCATCCATCCATCCATCCATCCATCCATCCATCCATCCATCCATCTATCAATCCAACCACTCATCTATCCATACACCCATCCACCCACTCAACCATCCAGCCACTCATCCATTCATCCTTCCATCCACCCATCCATCCACCCATCCATCCATCCATGCCTCCATCCATTCATCCATCCATCCATCCATCCATCCATCCATCCATCCATCCATCCATCCATCCATTCATCCATCCATCCATCCATCCATCCATCCATCCATCCATCCATCCATCCATCCATTCTCCCACCCTATCATTCATCCATTCATCCATCCTTGCATCCTTCCATCCTTTCATCCAGCAACTCATTCATCCATTCATGAATCCATCCATCCATCTATCCTTCCATCCCTTCATCCACCCTCTCATTCATCCATCCATGCACACATACATCAATCCATGCCTCCATCCATCCATCCATCCATCCATCCATCCATCCACCCACTCATCCATCCATGCATCCATCCTTCAAACCATCCATCCATTCATCACGCATCCATGTAACCATTCATCTGAAAATCCATCCATCCGTTCACCCCTCCATCCACCCAACCACCCATCAATCCATGCATTCAGCAACCCCTCCACCCTGCCAACCTGTCACTCCCCCATCCTTCCACTGATCCCAAATCCCCTCCCACCCCCTTTCCTCCACTGACCAAGGCACGAGCACGGGCCCTGCCCAAGCTTCTGTCCACTACAAGAGGCGGTTCAGCGGGGCTGGTGCCAGAGCCCCCTCACCTGTGACAGTGTCGGTGGAGACGGGGCCCAGGCGTGTGCGACCCCACAGCCCGTACAGGTTGAACTTGTAGCGGCGGGACGGGGACAGCCCCGGCAGCGTCAGCGTGCGGGAACCCCCGTCCACGGGCAGCACCTGGGGCTGGCCTTGTGCATCGCGGTACTGCAGCGTGAAGGAGTCAAAGGTGCCCTCGGGGACGCTCCACTCCAGCTGCACCGAGTCAGAGGTGACCTCGGACACCCTGAGCTCGCCCAGCACTGGCTGGGATTCCTCCTCCTGTGGAGCTGGAGCTGCAGTGGGGAGGCCAAAATGAAGGCCATGAGCATCTGTATGTGAATCTATATCTCCATTCGTCCATCCGTTCATCCATCCACCTGTTCATCCATCCATCTGTTCATCCATCCATCCACACATGCATGCCTCATTCATACATCATTCATTATTCTTTCCCTCTTTCATTCCATCCCTGCATCTATAGAGCCCTATCAAGCGCCCAATACAGGATCAGCAATTTAATCAATCATCTATCGTCTGACTACTCATCTATTGATGGATCTATTCTTGAATGCAACCTTCAATGCCTCTCACTGAGATAAAGCTCACCAGGCATTCCATATTCAATGGATCACTCTATCCATTCATCTTCTCATAATTCCAAAATTATCCATCCTTCCATGCATTGATCCATCCATCCATGCAGTCTTCCATCTGTCCTTCCATCCACACACTCATCCATCCATCTATCCATCCATCCATCCATCCATCCATCCATCCATCCATCCATCCATCCATCCATCAATCCTTCCACCTATCCACTCATCTGTCCATCCATCCATCCATCCATCCATCCATCCATCCATCCATCCATCCATCCATCCATCCTTCCACCTATCCACTCATCCATTCATCCATCCCTCCCTCCCACCATCCATCGATCCACCCATGCATCCTTCCATCCACCCACTCCTCCATCCTTCCATCCATCCATCCCACAGGCAGCCATGCTGCTCTAAAGACCTGCCAAACACTCAACCCATGATGACAAACAACCCCATCATCCAACTTTAACACATTCCTTTGCTGATTCAGCACCATCAGACCTGGCCTTGAAGACTTTCAAGGTCCATCAACCATCCATAACTCCAACCATCCATTGCTGTATTCTTACATCCATCCAGCCCTCCATGCTTTCCATCAGCATCCAGCTCTCCAAGAATTCAACACACATTCTTTATGTATACACATGCTTCCGTTTCTTGCATCCCTCCATGCATCCATCCATCCATCTTTCCATCCATCCATCCATGCATTCATCCATGCAGCCTTCCATCCAACCACTCATCCATCCATCTGTCCATTTATCCATCCATCCATTCTTTCATCCATCCATCCATCTGTCCATTTATGCATCCAACCATTCTGTCATCCACCCATCCATCCTTCCATCCATCCATCCACCCATCCATCCATCCATTCATCAGCCATCCATAGAAGCATTCATCTGTAAATCCACCCATCCATTCATCCCACCACCCATCCATCCTCCCATCCACCCACTCATCCGTCCATCCATCCATCCATCCATCCATCCATCCATCCATCCATCCATCCGTCCCTCTTTCTGTCCATCTTTCCATTCATCTTTTAAACCATTCATCCTTCAAGCCAGCCACCCATCCCCCTGTCTCTCCATCCATCCATCCATCCATCCATCCATCCATCCATCCATCCACCCACAATCCATCCCTCCATCAGTCCATCCATCCATCCATCCATCCATCCAGCCGTCTGTCCATCCATCATCCATTCATTCATCAATACCTCCATCAATCATCCTCCTTTCCACCTTTCCTTCCACCCATGAGTCTCTGAAGTCCCAACAAGCACCCAATACAGCATCCGTGACAAACTCAAACATCCACCATCTGATCAGTTATTCATTGATGCACACATTCATCCATGCAACTCTTAATACTGGGACTCAGCACTCCAGACATTCTGGATTCCATGGCTCCATCTCTCCATTCTCCTACTCACAAATCCAAATACATCCATTCATTCGTCCTATCCAACCCTCTCACAGGAAGCCGTGCTGCTCTAGAGACATTTCAAACACTATCCATCCATCGATCCATCCACCCATTCATCATCCATCCATCCATCCATCCTCCATCCATCCATCCATCCGTCCACTTATCCATCCACCCATCCAACCATCCACCCTGAACAACCCCTCCACCCTTCCAACCTGTCACACCCGCATCCTTCCATTGATCCCAAATCCCCTCCCACCCCCTTTCCTCCATTGACCAAGGCACGAGCACGGGCCCTGCCCACGCTTCCGATTCAGCAAAGTGAAACCTGCCTTTGAGACTCTCAGATTCTCTCAACCATGCATCAGTGCAAGCATTCAGTGTTGTATCCCTTCATCCATTCAACACTCCATGCATTCCGCTGCCTTCCAGCCCTCCACTCATTCAACAAACATCGTTACTCTCTACTCAGCCTTCTACTGATAAATCCTTTCTTCTAGTCATCCATCCATCCATCCATCCATCCATCCATCCATCCATCCATCCATCCATCCATCCGTCCATCCATCCATCCATCCACCCATCATCCATCCTTCCATTCACGGACCTATTCACTATTCTGTCTTTCACTGCACTCTTCTCTGTACTGGTTCTTTAACCCATCCCTCCAATGAATCATCGAGTGATCAAAACAGTCGCTTGAGACTGTGAACCAAAGCCAAAATTTAACTACCCCCATAACTCTATCCATCCATCCATGCATCCAGCCATCAATCAATCAACTATCCAACCATCCATCTATCCATCCACCCATCGAACCATCCATCCTCAACAACCCCTCCATCCTTCCAACCTGTCACGCCCCAATTCTTCCTTTGATCCCAAATCCCCTCCCACCCCCTTTCCTCCACTGACCAAGGCACGAGCACGGGCCCTGCCCAAGCTTCTGTCCACTACAAGAGGCGGTTCAGCGGGGCTGGTGCCAGAGCCCCCTCACCTGTGACAGTGTCGGTGGAGACGGGGCCCAGGCGTGTGCGACCCCACAGCCCGTACAGGTTGAACTTGTAGCGGCGGGACGGGGACAGCCCCGGCAGCGTCAGCGTGCGGGAACCCCCGTCCACGGGCAGCACCTGGGGCTGGCCTTGTGCATCGCGGTACTGCAGCGTGAAGGA
This sequence comes from Pezoporus flaviventris, assembly GCF_033815535.1. Classification (NCBI taxonomy): domain Eukaryota; kingdom Metazoa; phylum Chordata; class Aves; order Psittaciformes; family Psittacidae; genus Pezoporus; species Pezoporus flaviventris. The sequence continues at coordinate 55,024 of NW_026893191.1, read as the reverse complement.
GTCAAAGGTGCCCTCGGGGACGCT
>NW_026893191.1:0-40000 GCF_033815535.1 Pezoporus flaviventris | reverse complement strand
CATCCATTTATCCATCCTATCCAACCCTCTCACAGGAAGCCGTGCTGCTCTAGAGACATTTCAAACCCTCACCACATGATCAGGCACAAACTCCGCCACCCACCTTCTGTACGTTCAACCAATCACTGATTCAGCAAAGTGAAACCTGCCTTTGCAGACTCTCAGATTCTCTCAACCATGCATCAGTGCAAGCATTCAGTGTTGTATCCGTTCATCCATCATCCATCCATCCATCCATCCATCCATCCATCCATCCATCCATCCACACATGCATGCCTCATCCATACATCATTCATTGTCCTTTCCATCTTTCAATCCATCCCTGCATCTATAGAATCCTATCAAGAGCCCAGTACAGGATCACTCAATCATCTATCGTCTGACCTCTCATCTATTTGTGGATCTTTTCATGAATGCAACCTCAGTGCTCCTCATTGAGTTAATGCTCTCCAGGCATTCCGTATTCATAGAATCATAGAATCATAGCATAGTTAGGGTTGGAAAGGACCTTGAGATCATCTAGTTCCAACGCCCCTGCCATTGGTAAATCACGGTAAATCATACCACCCAAGGCCTCGTCCAAACTTGTCTTGAACACCGCCAGGGATGGAGCATTCATAACCTCCCTGGGCAACCCATTCCAGTGCCTCACCACCCTAAGCAACTCATATTTCCAAATTTATCCATCCATCCATCCATCCATCCATGCATCCCACAGGCAGCCATGCTGCTCTAAAGACCTCTCGAACATTCAACCCATGATGACAAACAACCCCATCATCCACCTTTAGTACATTCATTTGCTGATTCAGCACTGACACACCTGGCCTTGAAAACTTTCAGGGTCGATCAACCATCCATAACTCCAACCATCCATTGCTGTATCCTTTCATCCTTTCAGCCCTCCATGCTTTCCATCAGCATCCAGCTCTCCAGGAATTCAACACACATTGTTTATGTATACTCATCCTTCTACTCAGAAATTATTTCTTGCATCTGTCCATCCCTCCATCCCTCCATTCATGCATCCATCCACCCACTCATCCATCCATCCATCCATCCATCCATCCATCCATCCATCCATCCATCCACCAGCTCATCCATGCATCCGTCCATTCTTCCATCCATCCATCCATCCATCCATCCATCCATCCATCCATCCATCCTTCCGTCCACACACTTATCGGTCCATCCATCCATCCACCCACTCGTCAGTCAATCCTTCCACCCTTCAATCCATCCATCCATACATTCATCAGCCATCCATATAACTATTCATCTGTAAATCCATCCATCCATTCATGGCTCCACCCATCCATCCTCCCATCCTCCCATCCACCCATCCATGCACTCATTCATCCATCCATCCACCCATCCATCCATCCATCCATCCATCCATCCGTTCTTCCATCCACCCACTCATCCATCCATTCATCTATCCTTCAATCTATCCATCCATTCATTAGCCAACCATTTAACCATTCATCTGTAAATCCATCCATCCATTCATCCTACCATCCTTTCATCCATCCATCCATCCATTCATTCATCCATCCATCCATCCATCCATCCATCCATCCATCCATCCATCCATCCATCCATCCATCAATAACCCCACTCATTCATTTATCCACACACTCATCCATCCATCCATCCATCCATCCATCCATCCATCCATCCATCCATCCATCCATCCATCCATCAATCCACCCATCCATCAATAACCCCACTCATTCATGTATCCACACACTCATCCATCCATCCATTCATCCATCCTTCAATCCATCCATCCATTTACCAGCCATCAATGTAACCATTCATCTGGAAATCCATCCATCCATTCATCCCTCCCTCCATCCGCCCATCCATGCATTCAGCAACACCTCCATCCTTCCAACCTGTCACGCCCCCATTCTTCCATTGATCCCAAATCCCCTCCCACCCCCTTTCCTCCACTGACCAAGGCACGAGCACGGGCCCTGCCCAAGCTTCTGTCCACTACAAGAGGCGGTTCAGCGGGGCTGGTGCCAGAGCCCCCTCACCTGTGACAGTGTCGGTGGAGACGGGGCCCAGGCGTGTGCGACCCCACAGCCCGTACAGGTTGAACTTGTAGCGGCGGGACGGGGACAGCCCCGGCAGCGTCAGCGTGCGGGAACCCCCGTCCACGGGCAGCACCTGGGGCTGGCCTTGTGCATCGCGGTACTGCAGCGTGAAGGAGTCAAAGGTGCCCTCGGGGACGCTCCACTCCAGCTGCACCGAGTCAGAGGTGACGTTGGAAACCCTGAGCTCACCCAGCACTGGCTGCGATGCTGGTTCCTCCTCCTGTGGAGCTGGAGCTGCAGTGGAGTGGCCAGTGAAGGCCATGAGCATCTGAATGTGAATCTATCTCTCCAGTCATCCATCCATCCATCCGTTCATCCATTCATCCATCCATCCACACATGCATGCCTCATCCATGCATCATTCATCGTCTTTTCCATCTTTCATTCCATCCCTGCATCGATAGAGTCCTATCATGAGCCCAGTACAGGATCACTGACGTACTCAATCATCTATTGTCTGACCACTCATCTACTGATGGATCTATTCATCAATGCAACCCTCAATGCTCCTCATTGAGGTAAAGCTCTCCAGGCATTTCATATTCATAGAATCATAGAATCATAGCATAATTAGGGTTGGAAAGGACCTTAAGATCATCTAGTTCCAACTCCCCTGCCATTGGCAGGTACACCTCACGGTAAATCATACCACCCAAGGCCTCATACAAACTTTTCTTGAACACCGCCAGGGATGGAGCATTCACAACCTCCCTGGGCAACCCATTCCAGTGCCTCACCACCTTAACCAACTCATATTTCCAAATTTATCCATCCATGAATCCATGAATCCATCCATCCATCCATCCATCCCATAGGCAGCCATGCTGCTCTAAATACCTGTCAAACACTCAACACATGATGACAAACAACCCCATCATCCACCTTCAGTACATTCATTTGCTGATTCAGCATTGTCACAGCTGCCCTTGAAGACTTTCAGGGTCGATCAACCATCCATAACTCCAACCATCCATTGCTGTATTCTTTCATCCATTCAGCCCTCCATGCTTTCCTTCAGCAGCCAGCTCTCCAGGAATTCAACACACGTTGTTTATGTATACTCATCCTTCTACTCATAAATCGTTTCTTCCATCCATCCATCCATCCATCCATCCATCCATCCATCCATCCATCCACACATCCATCCATCCATCTATCAATCCAACCACTCATCTATCCATACACCCATCCACCCACTCAACCATCCAGCCACTCATCCATTCATCCTTCCATCCACCCATCCATCCATCCATGCCTCCATCCATTCATCCATCCATCCATTCATCCATCCATCCATCCATCCATCCATCCATCCATCCATCCATCCACCCATGCCTCCATCCATCCATCCATCCATCCATCCATCCATCCATCCATCCATCCATTCTCCCACCCTATCATTCATCCATTCATCCATCCTTGCATCCTTCCATCCTTTCATCCAGCAACTCATTCATCCATTCATGAATCCATCCATCCATCTATCCTTCCATCCCTTCATCCACTCTCTCATTCATCCATCCATGCACACATACATCAATCCATGCCTCCATCCATCCATCCATCCATCCATCCATCCATCCATCCATCCACCCACTCATCCATCCATGCATCCATCCTTCAATCCATCCATCCATTCATCACGCATCCATGTAACCATTCATCTGGAAATCCATCCATCCGTTCACCCCTCCATCCACCCAACCACCCATCAATCCATGCATTCAGCAACCCCTCCACCCTGCCAACCTGTCACACCCCCATTCTTCCACTGATCCCAAATCCCCTCCCACCCCCTTTCCTCCACTGACCAAGGCACGAGCACGGGCCCTGCCCAAGCTTCTGTCCACTACAAGAGGCGGTTCAGCGGGGCTGGTGCCAGAGCCCCCTCACCTGTGACAGTGTCGGTGGAGACGGGGCCCAGGCGTGTGCGACCCCACAGCCCGTACAGGTTGAACTTGTAGCGGCGGGACGGGGACAGCCCCGGCAGCGTCAGCGTGCGGGAACCCCCGTCCACGGGCAGCACCTGGGGCTGGCCTTGTGCATCGCGGTACTGCAGCGTGAAGGAGTCAAAGGTGCCCTCGGGGACGCTCCACTCCAGCTGCACCGAGTCAGAGGTGACCTCGGACACCCTGAGCTCGCCCAGCACTGGCTGCGATTCCTCCTCCTGTGGAGCTGGAGCTGCAGTGGGGAGGCCAAAATGAAGGCCATGAGCATCTGTATGTGAATCTATATCTCCATTCGTCCATCCGTTCATCCATCCACCTGTTCATCCATCCATCTGTTCATCCATCCATCCACACATGCATGCCTCATTCATACATCATTCATTATTCTTTCCCTCTTTCATTCCATCCCTGCATCTATAGAGCCCTATCAAGCGCCCAATACAGGATCAGCAATTTAATCAATCATCTGTCGTCTGACTACTCATCTATTGATGGATCTATTCTTGAATGCAACCTTCAATGCCTCTCACTGAGATAAAGCTCACCAGGCATTCCATATTCAATGGATCACTCTATCCATTCATCTTCTCATAATTCCAAAATTATCCATCCTTCCATGCATTGATCCATCCATCCATGCAGTCTTCCATCTGTCCTTCCATCCACACACTCTCCATCCATCCATCCATCCATCCATCCATCCATCCATCCATCCATCAATCCTTCCACCTATCCACTCATCTGTCCATCCATCCATCCATCCATCCATCCATCCATCCATCCATCCATCCATCCATCCATCCATCCATCCATCCTTCCACCTATCCACTCATCCATTCATCCATCCCTCCCTCCCACCATCCATCGATCCACCCATGCATCCTTCCATCCACCCACTCCTCCATCCTTCCATCCATCCATCCCACAGGCAGCCATGCTGCTCTAAAGACCTGCCAAACACTCAACCCATGATGACAAACAACCCCATCATCCAACTTTAACACATTCCTTTGCTGATTCAGCACCATCAGACCTGGCCTTGAAGACTTTCAAGGTCCATCAACCATCCATAACTCCAGCCATCCATTGCTGTATTCTTTCATCCATCCAGCCCTCCATGCTTTCCATCAGCATCCAGCTCTCCAAGAATTCAACACACATTCTTTATGTATACTCATCCTTCCGTTTCTTGCATCCCTCCATGCATCCATCCATCCATCTTTCCATCCATCCATCCATGCATTCATCCATGCAGCCTTCCATCCAACCACTCATCCATCCATCTGTCCATTTATCCATCCATCCATTCTTTCATCCATCCATCCATCTGTCCATTTATGCATCCATCCATTCTGTCATCCACCCATCCATCCTTCCATCCATCCATCCACCCATCCATCCATCCATTCATCAGCCATCCATAGAAGCATTCATCTGTAAATCCACCCATCCATTCATCCCACCACCCATCCATCCTCCCATCCACCCACTCATCCGTCCATCCATCCATCCATCCATCCATCCATCCATCCATCCATCCGTCCCTCTTTCTGTCCATCTTTCCATTCATCTTTTAAACCATTCATCCTTCAAGCCAGCCACCCATCCCCCTGTCTCTCCATCCATCCATCCATCCATCCATCCATCCACCCACAATCCATCCCTCCATCAGTCCATCCATCCATCCATCCATCCATCCATCCATCCATCCATCCATCCAGCCGTCTGTCCATCCATCATCCATTCATTCATCAATACCTCCATCAATCATCCTCCTTTCCACCTTTCCTTCCACCCATGAGTCTCTGAAGTCCCATCAAGCACCCAATACAGGATCTGTGACAAACTCAAACATCCACCATCTGATCAGTTATTCATTGATGCACACATTCATCCATGCAACTCTTAATACTGGGACTCAGCACTCCAGACATTCTGGATTCCATGGCTCCATCTCTCCATTCTTCTGCTCACAAATCCAAATACATCCATTCATCCGTCCTACCCAACCCTCTCACAGGAAGCCGTGCTGCTCTAGAGACATTTCAAACCCTCACCACATGATCAGGCACAAACTCCACCACGTTCAACCAATCACTGATTCAGCAAAGTGAAACCTGCCTTTGCAGACTCTCAGATTCTCTCAACCATGCATCAGTGCAAGCATTCAGTGTTGTATCCGTTCATCCATTCAACACTCCATGCATTCCGCAGCCATCCAGCCCTCCACTCATTCAACAAACATCGTTACTCTCTACTCAGCCTTCTACTGATAAATGCTTTCTTCTATCCATCGAACAATCCATCCACCCATTCATCCATCCATCCACCCATCCATCTATCAAGGATCCACTCACCCATCATCCATCCATCCATCCATCCATCCATCCATCCATCCATCCACGCATGCATGCCTCATCCATACTTCATTCATCGTCCCTTCCATCATTCATTCCATCCCTGCATCTATAGAATCCTATCAAGAGCCCAGTACAGGATCACTGACGTACTCAATCATCTATTGTCTGGCCACTCATCTATTGATGGATCCATTCATCAATGCAACCTCAATGCTCCTCATTGAGGTAAAGCTCTCCAGGCATTCCATATTCATAGAATACAGAATCATAGCATAATTAGGGTTGCAAAACACCTTAAGATCATCTAGTTCCAACTTCCCTGCCATTGGCAGGTACACCTCACGGTAAATCATACCACCCATGGCCTCGTTCAAACTTGTCTTGAACACTGCCAGGGATGGAGCATTCACAACCTCCCTGGGCAACCCATTCCAGTGCCTCACCACCTTAACCAACTCATATTTCCAAATTTATCCATCCATGAATCCATGAATCCATCCATCCATCCATCCCATAGGCAGCCATGCTGCTCTAAAGACCTGTCAAACACTCAACCCATGATGACGAACAACCCCATCATCCACCTTCAGTACATTCATTTACTGATTCAGCATTGTCACCGCTGCCCTTGAAGACTTTCAGGGTCCCTCAACCATCCATAACTCCAACCATCCATTGCTGTATCCTTTCATCCATTCAGCCCTCCATGCTTTCCATAAGCATCCAGCTCTATAGGAATTCGTTACACACTGTTTATGTATACTCATGCTTTTACTCATAAATCCATCCATCCATCCATCCATCCATCCATCCATCCATCCATCCATCATTCCAGCCATTCATCCATGCATCCATCCATTCATCCATCCATACACCCACTCTTCCATACATCCATTCATCCCTCCATCCATCCATCCTCCCATCCACCCACTCATTCATCCATTCACCTATCAATCCATCCATCGATCCATCCATCGATGCCTCCATCCACCCACTAATCCATCCATCCAACCATCCTTCAATCCATCCTTTCGTTCACCAGCCATCCATGTAACAACTCATCTGTAAATCCATCCATCCATCCATCCATCCATCCTTCTATACATTCATTCTCCCAAACATCCATGCATCCATCCATTCTTCCATTCTTCCATCCATCCATCCATCCATTTATCCATCCCCCGAAACATCCATGCATCCATCCATTCTTCCATTCTTTCATCTACTCACTCATCCATCCATTCTTGTGTCTATCCATTCATCCCCCCGTTGACCCCAACATCCATCCATCCATCCATCCATCCATCCATCCATCCATCCATCCATCCATCCATCCATCCCCCTGTCTATTCATCCATCCATCCTTCCATCCATCTTCCATCCGTCCCTCCATCAGTCCATTCACCCATCCATCCATCCAGCCGTCGTCCATTCATTCATCAATACCTCCATCCATCATCCTCCTTTCCACCTTTCCTTCCACCCACGCATCTGTAAAGTCCTACCAAGCACCCAATACAGGATCTGTGACAAACTCAGACATCCACCATCTGATCAGTTATTCATTGATGCACACATTCATCCATGCAACTCTTAATACTGGGACTCAGCACTCCAGACATTCTGGATTCCATGGCTCCATCTCTCCATTCTTCTACTCATAAATCTAAATACATCCATTCATCCGTCCTATCTAACCCTCTCACAGGAAGCCGTGCTGCTCTAGAGACATTTCAAACACTATCCATCCATCGATCCATCCACCCATTCATCATCCATCCATCCATCCATCCTCCATCCATCCATCCATCCTTCCATCCATCCATCCATCCGTCCACTTATCCATCCACCCATCCAACCATCCACCCTGAACAACCCCTCCATCCTTCCAACCTGTCACACCCGCATCCTTCCATTGATCCCAAATCCCCTCCCACCCCCTTTCCTCCATTGACCAAGGCACGAGCACGGGCCCTGCCCACGCTTCCGATTCAGCAAAGTGAAACCTGCCTTTGAGACTCTCAGATTCTCTCAACCATGCATCAGTGCAAGCATTCAGTGTTGTATCCCTTCATCCATTCAACACTCCATGCATTCCGCTGCCTTCCAGCCCTCCACTCATTCAACAAACATCGTTACTCTCTACTCAGCCTTCTACTGATAAATCCTTTCTTCTAGTCATCCATCCATCCATCCATCCATCCATCCATCCATCCATCCATCCATCCATCCGTCCGTCCATCCATCCATCCATCCACCCATCATCCATCCTTCCATTCACGGACCTATTCACTATTCTGTCTTTCACTGCACTCTTCTCTGTACTGGTTCTTTAACCCATCCCTCCAATGAATCATCGAGTGATCAAAACAGTCGCTTGAGACTGTGAACCAAAGCCAAAATTTAACTACCCCCATAACTCTATCCATCCATCCATGCATCCAGCCATCAATCAATCAACTATCCAACCATCCATCTATCCATCCACCCATCGAACCATCCATCCTCAACAACCCCTCCATCCTTCCAACCTGTCACGCCCCAATTCTTCCTTTGATCCCAAATCCCCTCCCACCCCCTTTCCTCCACTGACCAAGGCACGAGCACGGGCCCTGCCCAAGCTTCTGTCCACTACAAGAGGCGGTTCAGCGGGGCTGGTGCCAGAGCCCCCTCACCTGTGACAGTGTCGGTGGAGACGGGGCCCAGGCGTGTGCGACCCCACAGCCCGTACAGGTTGAACTTGTAGCGGCGGGACGGGGACAGCCCCGGCAGCGTCAGCGTGCGGGAACCCCCGTCCACGGGCAGCACCTGGGGCTGGCCTTGTGCATCGCGGTACTGCAGCGTGAAGGAGTCAAAGGTGCCCTCGGGGACGCTCCACTCCAGCTGCACCGAGTCAGAGGTGACCTCGGACACCCTGAGCTCACCCAGCACTGGCTGCGATGCTGGTTCCTCCTCCTGTGGAGCTGCGGCTGCAATGGAGAGGCCACAGTGAAGGCCATGAGCATCTGTATGTGAATCTATCTCTCCAGTCATCCATCCATCGATCCATCTGTTCATTCATTCATCCATCCATCCACACATGCATGCCTCATCCATACATCATTCATCGTCCTTTCCATCTATCATTCCATCCCTGCATCGATAGAGTCCTATCAAGAGCCCAGTACAGGATCACTGACGTGCTCAATCATCTATTGTCTGGCCACTCATCTATTGATGGATCTATTCATCAATGCAACCCGTAATGCTCCTCATTGAGGTAAAGCTCTCCAGGCATTCCATATTCCATGGATCATTCCACCCATTCATCCACTAATAATTCTAATTTTAACCATCCATCCATCCATCCATCCATCCATCCATCCATCCATCCATCCATCCATTCCATGGGAAGCCATGCTGCTCTAAATACCTCTCAAAGACTCAACACCTGATAATGAAGAACACCATCATCCATGTTTAGTACATTCATTTGCTGATTCAGCACAGTCAGATGTGGCCTTGAAGACGTTCAGGGTCAATCAACCATCCATAACTGCAGCCATCCATTGCTGTATTCTTTCATCCATTCAGCCCTCCATGCTTTCCATCAGCATCCAGCTCTCCAGGAATTCAACATACATTGTTTATGTATACTCATCCTTCTAGTCATAAATCCTTTCATACATCCATCCATGCATCCATCTATCCATCCATCTTTCCATCCACCTTACCATCCACCTTTCCATCCATCCATCCACCCATCGATGCATCCATCCATCCACCCACTCATCCATCCATCTATGTTTCAATCCATCCATCCATCCATCCATCCATCCATCCATCCATCCATCCACACATGCATGCCTCATCCATACATCATTCATCGTCCTTTCCATCTTTCAATCCATCCCTGCATCTATAGAATCCTATCAAGAGCCCAGTACAGGATCACTCAATCATCTATCGTCTGACCTCTCATCTATTTGTGGATCTTTTCATGAATGCAACCTCAGTGCTCCTCATTGAGGTAAAGCTCTCCAGGCATTCCGTATTCATAGAATCATAGAATCATAGCATAGTTAGGGTTGGAAAGGACCTTGAGATCATCTAGTTCCAACGCCCCTGCCATTGGTAAATCACGGTAAATCATACCACCCAAGGCCTCGTCCAAACTTGTCTTGAACACCGCCAGGGATGGAGCATTCATAACCTCCCTGGGCAACCCATTCCAGTGCCTCACCACCCTAAGCAACTGATATTTCCAAATTTATCCATCCATCCATCCATCCATCCATCCATCCATCCATCCATCCATCCATCCCACAGGCAGCCATGCTGCTCTAAAGACCTCTCGAACATTCAACCCATGATGACAAACAACCCCATCATCCACCTTTAGTACATTCATTTGCTGATTCAGCACTGTCACACCTGGCCTTGAAGATGTTCAGGGTCGATCAACCATCCATAACTCCAACCATCCATTGCTGTATCCTTTCATCCATTCAGCCCTCCATGCTTTCCATCAGCATCCAGCTCTCCAGGAATTCAACACACATTGTTTATGTATACTCATCCTTCTACTCAGAAATTATTTCTTACATCTGTCCATCCCTCCATCCCTCCATCCATGCATCCATCCACCCACTCATCCATCCATCCATCCATCCATCCATCCATCCATTCATCCATCCATCCATCCATCCATCCATCCATCCACCAATCCATTCATCCATCCATCCATCATCCTTCCATTCATCCATCCATCCATCATCCATCATCCATCCATCCATCCATCCATCCATCCATCCATCCATCCATCCATCCATCCACCAGCTCATCCATGCATCCGTCCATTCTTCCATCCATCCATCCATCCATCCATCCATCCATCCATCCATCCATCCATCCATTCATCCATCCATCCATCCATCCATCCATCCTTCCGTCCACACACTTATCCGTCCATCCATCCATCCACCCACTCGTCAGTCAATCCTTCCACCCTTCAATCCATCCATCCATACATTTATCAGCCATCCATATAACTATTCATCTGTAAATCCATCCATCCATTCATGGCTCCACCCATCCATCCTCCCATCCTCCCATCCACCCATCCATGCACTCATCCATCCATCCATCCACCCATCCATCCATCCATCCATCCATCCATCCATCCATCCATCCATCCACCCACACATCCATCCATCCATCCATCCATCCATCCATCCATCCATCCATCCATCCATCCATCCATCCATCCATCAATCCACCCATCCATCAATAACCCCACTCATTCATGTATCCACCCACTCATCCATCCATCCATTCATCCATCCTTCAATCCATCCATCCATTTACCAGCCATCAATGTAACCATTCATCTGGAAATCCATCCATCCATTCATCCCTCCCTCCATCCCCCCATCCATGCATTCAACAACCCCTCCACTCTGCCAACCTGTCACACCCCCATCCTTCCATTGATCCCAAATCCCCTCCCACCCCCTTTCCTCCACTGACCAAGGCACGAGCACGGGCCCTGCCCAAGCTTCTGTCCACTACAAGAGGCGGTTCAGCGGGGCTGGTGCCAGAGCCCCCTCACCTGTGACAGTGTCGGTGGAGACGGGGCCCAGGCGTGTGCGACCCCACAGCCCGTACAGGTTGAACTTGTAGCGGCGGGACGGGGACAGCCCCGGCAGCGTCAGCGTGCGGGAACCCCCGTCCACGGGCAGCACCTGGGGCTGGCCTTGTGCATCGCGGTACTGCAGCGTGAAGGAGTCAAAGGTGCCCTCGGGGACGCTCCACTCCAGCTGCACCGAGTCAGAGGTGACCTCGGACACCCTGAGCTCACCCAGCACTGGCTGGGATTCCTCCTCCTGTGGAGCTGGGGCTGCCGTGGAGAGACCAAAGTGAAGGCCATGAGTATCTGTATGTGAATCTATTTCTCCATTCATCCATCCATCTGTTCATCCATCCATCCATCCATCCATCCATCCACCCAGTCATCCATTCATCCATCCATCCATCTCTCTATCCATCCAGTCATCCATCCTTCAATACTTCCATCCATCCATCCATCCATCCATCCATCCATCCATCCATCCATCCATCCTTCCATCCACCCACTCATCCCTTCATCCATCCATTCATGCTTCCATCCATCCATCCATCCATCCATCCATCCATCCATCCATCCATCCATCCATCCTTCCATCCACCCACTCATCCCTTCATCCATCCATTCATGCTTCCATCCATCCATCCATCCATCCATCCATCCATCCATCCATCCATCCATCCATCCTTTAACCTATCCACTCATCCCTCCATCCATCCATCCATCCATGCATTCTTAGAATCATAGAATCATAGAATCGTTAGGGTTGGAAAGGACCTTGAGATCATCCAGTTCCAACCCTCCCTGCCACGGGCTGAGCCACCTCACAGTAAGCCATGGCACCGAAGGCCTCGTCCAACCTGGCCTTGAACACTGCCAGGGATGGAGCATTCACAACCTCCCTGGGCAACCCATTCCAGTGCCTCACCACCCTCACAGGAAAGGACTTACTCCTTATACCCAACCTAAACTTCCCCTGTTTCACTTTTAACCCGTTACCCCTTGTCCTATCACTACAGTCCCTAATGAAGAGTCCCTCCCCAGCATCCCTATAGGCCCCCTTCAGGTACTGGAAGCTGCTCTGAGTTTTCCACTCAGCCTTCTCTTCTCCAGGCTGAAAAGTCAAACTTCCTCACCCATCCTTCCATGCATCCATCCGTTCATCCATCCACGCACTCATCCATCCATCCCTCCCTCCCTCCGGCCATCCATCCATCCGCCCATCTATCCCACATCCATCCATGCATGCATGCATGCATCCATCAATCCATCTGTCCACCCATCCATCCATCCATCCATGATCCACACACCCATCATCCATCCTTCCATCCACGGACCTATTCACTATTCTGTCTTTCACTGCACTCTTCTCTGTACTGGTTCCTTAACCATCCACCCACTCATCCTTTCATCCATCCATTCATGCATCCATCCATCCATCCTTCCATCCGTCCATCCATCCATCCATCCATCCATGTATCCTTTAACCTATCCACTCATACCTCCATCCATCCATCCATCCATGCATTCTTAGAATCACAGAATCATAGAATCGTTAGGGTTGGAAAGGACCTTAAGATCATCCAGTTCCAACCCCCCTGCCATGAGCAGGGACACCTCACACTAAACCATGGTACCCAAGGCCTCGTCCAACCTGGCCTTGAACACTGCCAGGGATGGAGCATTCACAACCTCCCTGATCAACCCATTCCAGTGCCTCACCACCCTCACAGGAAAGGACTTACTCCTTATACCCAACCTAAACTTCCCCTGTTTCAGTTTTAACCCGTTACCCCTTTGTCCTATCACTACAGTCTCTACTGAACAGTCCCTCTACAGCATCCCTATAGGACCCCTTCAGATACTGGAAGCTGCTATGAGGTCACCACGCCGCCTTCTCTTCTCCAGGCTGATCAGTCAAACTTCCTCACCCATTATTATATGCATCCATCCATTCATCCACCCACGCACTCATCCATCCATCCCTCCCTCCCTCCCTCCCGCCATCCATCCATTCGCCCATCTATCCCCCGATCCATCCATCCATCCATGCATCCATCCATCCATCCATCCATTCCTCCATCCATCTGTCCATCCATCTATCCATCCCACAGGCAGCCATGCTGCTCTAAAGACCTGTCAAACACTCAACACATGATGACGAAGAACACCATTATCCACCTTTAGTACATTCATTTGTTGATTCAGCACAGTCAGACCTGGCCTTGAAGACGTTCAGGGTCAATCAACCATCCATAACTGCAGCCATCCATTGCTGTATTCTTTCATCCATTCAGCCCTCCATGCTTTCCATCAGCATCCAGCTCTCCAGGAATTCAACACACATTGTTTATGTATACTCATCTTTCTACTCATAAATCCATCCATCCATCCATCCATCCATCCATCCATCCATCCATCCATCCATCCATCCATTCATCTTTACATCCTTCTTTCCATCCATCCATCCATGCATCCATCCATCCATTCATCTTTACATCCATCCATCCATCCATCCGTCCGTCCGTCCGTCCATCCATCCATCCACCCACCCACCCATCACCCATTCAGTCATCAATACATTCATTCATCATCCTCTTTTCCACCTTTCCTTCCACCCGTGCATCTGTAAAATCCTACCAAGCACCCCATACAGGATCTGTGACAAACTCAAACATCCACCATCCGATCAGTTATTCATTGATGCACACATTCATCCATGCAACTCTTAATACTGGGACTCAGCACTCCAGACATTCTGGATTCCATGGCTCCATCTCTCCATTCTCCTACTCACAAATCCAAATACATCCATTCATCCGTCCTACCCAACCCTCTCACAGGAAGCCGTGCTGCTCTAGAGACATTTCAAACCCTCACCACATGATCAGGCACAAACTCCACCACCCGCCTTCTGTACGTTCAACCAATCACTGATTCAGCAAAGTGAAACCTGCCTTTGAGACTCTCAGATTCCCTCAACCATGCATCAGTGCAAGCATTCAGTGTTGTATCCCTTCATCCATTCAACACACCATGCATTCCGCAGCCATCCAGCCCTCCACTCATTCAACAAGCGTCGTTACTCTCTACTCAGCCTTCTACTGATAAATCCTTTCTTCTAGTCATCCATCCATCCACCCATCATCCATCCCTCCATTCACGGACCTATTCACTATTCTGTCTTTCACTGCACTCTTCTCTGTACTGGTTCTTTAACCCATCCCTCCAATGAATCATCGAGCGATCAAAACAGTCACTTGAGACTGTGAACCAAAGCCAAAATTTAACTACCCCCATAACTCTATCCATCCATCCATGCATCCAACCATCAATCAATCAACTATACACCCAACTATCCACCCATCCATCTATCCGTCCACCCATCGAACCATCCATCCATCCATCCATCCATCCATCCATCCATCCATCCATCCATCCACCCATTCATCCACCCAATCATTCATACATTCATCCATCCATGCATCCTTCCATCCTTTCATCCACCCACTCATCCATACATTCATGCCTCCATCCATCTATCCCCCCACTCAGCCATGCATCCATGCATCCATCCATCCACGCACTCATCCATCCACTCCTCCATCCATCCATCCATCCCTCCCATATCCAGCCATCTGTCAATCTCTCCATCTATCCATTCATGAATCTATCAATCTATTCATGAATCCATCCACCCATCCTCAACAACCCCTCCACCCTTCCAGCCTGTCACTCCCTCATCCTTCCATTGACCCCAAATCCCCTCCCACCCCCTTTCCTCCACTGACCAAGGCACGAGCACGGGCCCTGCCCAAGCTTCTGTCCACTACAAGAGGCGGTTCAGCGGGGCTGGTGCCAGAGCCCCCTCACCTGTGACAGTGTCGGTGGAGACGGGGCCCAGGCGTGTGCGACCCCACAGCCCGTACAGGTTGAACTTGTAGCGGCGGGACGGGGACAGCCCCGGCAGCGTCAGCGTGCGGGAACCCCCGTCCACGGGCAGCACCTGGGGCTGGCCTTGTGCATCGCGGTACTGCAGCGTGAAGGAGTCAAAGGTGCCCTCGGGGACGCTCCACTCCAGCTGCACCGAGTCAGAGGTGACCTCGGACACCCTGAGCTCGCCCAGCACTGGCTGGGATTCCTCCTCCTGTGGAGCTCGGGCTGCAGTGGAGAGGCCAAAATGAAGGCCATGAGCATCTGTATGTGAATCTATCTCTCCTTTCATCCATCCATCTGTTCATCCATCCATCCATCCATCCATCCATCCATCCATCCATCCATCCATCCACATATGCACGCTTTATTCATACATCATTCATTATTCTTTCCATCTTTCATTCCATCCCTGCATCTATAGAGCCCTATCAAGCGCCCAATACAGGTTCAGCAATTTAATCAATCATCTATTGTCTGACCACTCATTATTGATGGATCTATTCTTGAATGCAACCTTCAATGCCTCTCACTGAGATAAAGCTCACCAGGGATTCCATAGTCAATGGATCTCTCTATCCATTCATCTACTCATAATTCCAAAATTATCCATCCTTCCATGCATTGATCCATCCATCCATGCAGTCTTCCATCTGTCCTTCCATCCACACACTCTCCATCCATCCATCCATCCATCCATCCATCCATCCATCCATCAATCCTTCCAGCTATCCACTCATCCATCCATCCATCCATCCATCCATCCATCCATTCATCCATCCATCCATCCATCCATCCATCCATCCATCCATCCATCCATCCATCCATCCATAAATCCACCCACCCACTCATCCATTCATCCATCCATCCATCCATCCATCCATCCATCCATCCATCCATCCATCCATCCATAAATCCACCCACCCACTCATCCATTCATCCATTTGACCTTCCATCCATTCATCCATCCTTTAACCCTTTTATCCTCTCACACATTCATCCATCCATCCATCCATCCATCCATCCATCCATCCATCCATCCATCCATCCATCCTTCCACCTATCCACTCACCCATCCATCCATCCATCCTTCCATGCATCCTTCCATGCATCCATCCATTCATCCATCCATCCATCCATCCTTCCACCTATCCACTCATCCATCCATCCATCCGTCCTTCCATGCATCCTTCCATGCACCCATCCATCCACCCACGCATGCATCCCTCCCTCCCTCCCTCCCTCCTTCCACCTATCCAATCATCTTCCATGCACCCATCCATCCACCCACTCACCCATTCATCCATGCCTCCCTCCCTCCATCCATCGACGCACCCATGCATGCTTCCATCCACCCACTCCTTCATCCATCCATGCGTCCATCCGTCCCACCGGCAGCCATGCTGCTCTAAAGACCTGCCAAACACTCAACCAATGATGACAAACAACCCCATCATCCACCTTTAGCACATTCCTTTGCTGATTCAGCACCATCAGACCTGGCCTTGAAGACTTTCAGGGTCGATCTGTAACTCCAACCATCCATTGCTGTATCCTTTCATCCATTCAGCCCTCCATGCTTTCCATAAGCACCCAGCTCTCCAGGAATTCAACACACATTGTTTTTGTATACTCATCCTTCTACTCATAAATTGTTTCGTACATCCGTCCATGCATCCATTCATCCATCCATCCATTCATCCATCCATCCATGCATCCATTCATCCATCCGTCCATTCACCCATCCATCCATCCATCCATCCATCCATCCATCCATCCATCCATCCACCCATTCATCAGGCATCCATTGAACCATTAATCCGTAAATCCATCCATCCATTCATCCCAGCACCCATCCATCCTCCCATCCACCCACTCATCCATCCATCCATCCATCCACCCACTCATCCATCCATCCATCCATCCATCCATCCATCCACCCACGCATCCAGCCATTCTTGCATCCATCCATACATCCCTCCACACATCATCCATCCATCCATCCATCCATCCATCCATCCATCCATCCATCCCCCTGCCTATTCATTCAACCATCCATCCATCCATCTCTCCATCCGTCATTCCGTTCATCTTTTGATCCATTCATTCAGCAAGCTAGCCACCCATCCCCCTGTCTCTTTGTCTCATCATCCATCCATCCATCCATCCATCCACCCATCCATCCACCCAACATCCATCCCTCTGTCAGTCCCTTCACCCATCCATCATCCTTCCATCCGTCCATCCATCCGTCCATCCATCCATCCATCCATCCATCCATCCATCCTTCCATCCATCCATCCATCCACCCAACATCCATCCCTCTGTCAGTCCCTTCACCCATCCATCCTTCCATCCGTCCATCCATCCGTCCATCCATCCATCCATCCATCCATCCACCCATCACACATTCATTCGTCAATACCTCCATCCATCATCCTCCTTTCCACCTTTCCTTCCACCCATGCATCTCTGAAGTCCCATCAAGCACCCAATACAGGATCTGTGACAAACTCAAACATCCACCATCCGATCAGTTATTCATTGATGCACACATTCATCCGTGCAACTCTTAATACTGGGACTCAGCACTCCAGACATTCTGGATTCCATGGCTCCATCTCTCCATTCTTCTGCTCACAAATCCAAATACATCCATTCATCCGTCCTATCCAACCGTCTCACAGGAAGCCGTGCTGCTCTAGAGACATTTCAAACCCTCACCACATGATCAGGCACAAACTCCACCACCCGCCTTCTGTACGTTCAACCAATCACTGATTCAGCAAAGTGAAACCTGCCTTTGAGACTCTCAGATTCTCTCAACCATGCATCAGTGCAAGCATTCAGTGTTGTATCCGTTCATCCATTCAACACTCCATGCATTCCGCTGCCTTCCAGCCCTCCACTCATTCAACAAACATCGTTACTCTCTACTCAGCCTTCTACTAATAAATGCTTTCTTCTATCCATTGAATAATCCATCCACCCATTCGTACATCCGTCCACCAATCCGTCTATCAAGGATCCACTCACCCATCAACCATCCATCCATCCATCCATCCATCCATCCATCCATCCATCCATCCACTCATGCATGCCTCATCCATACATCATTCATCGTCCTTTCCATCTTTCAATCCATCCCTGCATCTGTAGAATCCTATCAAGAGCCCAGTACAGGATCACTCAATCATCTATCGTCTGACCTCTCATCTATTTGTGGATCTTTTCATGAATGCAACCTCAGTGCTCCTCATTGAGTTAATGCTCTCCAGGCATTCCGTATTCATAGAATCACAGAATCATAGCATAATTAGGGTTGCAAAGGACCTTAAGATCATCTAGTTCCAACTTCCCTGCCATTGGCAGGTACACCTCACGGTAAATCATACCACCCAAGGCCTCGTCCAAACTTGTCTTGAACACCGCCAGGGATGGAGCATTCATAACCTCCCTGGGCAACCCATTCCAGTGCCTCACCACCCAAAGCAACTGATATTTCCAAATTTATCCATCCATCCATCCATCCATCCATCCATCCATCCCACAGGCAGCCATGCTGCTCTAAAGACCTGTCAAGCACTCAACACATGATGATGAACAACCCCATCATCCACCTTCAGTACATTCATTTACTGATTCAGCACTGTCACACCTACCTTGAAGATGTTCAGGGTCCATCAACCATCCATAACTCCAACCATCCATTGCTGTATCCTTTCATCCATTCAGCCCTCCATGCTTTCCATCAGCACCCAGCTCTCCAGGAATTCAACACACATTGTTTATGTATACTCATCCTTCTACTCATAAATCCATCCATCCATCCATCCATCCATCCATCCATCCATCCATCCATCCATTCATCTTTACATCCTTCTTTCCATCCATCCATCCATGCATCCATCCATCCATCCATCCATCCATCCTTCCATCCACACACTTATCCGTCCATCCATCCATCCACCCACTCGTCAGTCAATCCTTCCACCCTTCAATCCATCCATCCATACATTCATCAGCCATCCATATAACTATTCATCTGTAAATCCATCCATCCATTCATGGCTCCACCCATCCATCCTCCCATCCTCCCATCCACCCACCCACCCACTCACCTCTGCATCCATCCATCCATCCATCCATCCATCCGTTCTTCCATCCACCCACTCATCCATCCATTCATCTATCCTTCAATCTATCCATCCATTCATTAGCCAACCATATAACCATTCATCTGTAAATCCATCCATCCATTCATCCTACCATCCTTTCATCCACCCACACATCCATCCATTCATCCATCCATCCATCCATCCATCCATCCATCCATCCATCCATCAATCCACCCATCCATCAATAACCCCACTCATTCATGTATCCACCCACTCATCCATCCATCCATTCATCCATCCTTCAATCCATCCATCCATTTACCTGCGTTCAATTTAAACATTCATGTGGAAATCCATCCATCCATTCATCCCTCCCTCCATCCCCCCATCCATGCATTCAACAACCCCTCCACCCTGCCAACCTGTCACACCCCCATTCTTCCACTGACCTCAAATCCCCTCCACCCCCTTTCCTCCACTGACCAAGGCACGAGCACGGGCCCTGCCCAAGCTTCTGTCCACTACAAGAGGCGGTTCAGCGGGGCTGGTGCCAGAGCCCCCTCACCTGTGACAGTGTCGGTGGAGACGGGGCCCAGGCGTGTGCGACCCCACAGCCCGTACAGGTTGAACTTGTAGCGGCGGGACGGGGACAGCCCCGGCAGCGTCAGCGTGCGGGAACCCCCGTCCACGGGCAGCACCTGGGGCTGGCCTTGTGCATCGCGGTACTGCAGCGTGAAGGAGTCAAAGGTGCCCTCGGGGACGCTCCACTCCAGCTGCACCGAGTCAGAGGTGACCTCGGACACCCTGAGCTCACCCAGCACTGGCTGGGATTCCTCCTCCTGTGGAGCTGGGGCTGCAGTGGAGAGGCCAAAATGAAGGCCATGAGCATCTATATGTGAATCTATCTCTCCAATCATCCATCCATCCATCTGTTCATCCATCTGTCTTCATATGCATGCATCATCCATACATCATGCATCCTTCCTTCCCTCTTTCATTCCATCCCTGCATCTATAGAGTCCTAAAAAGAGCCCAGTACAGGATCACCGACGTACTCAATCATCTACCCTTTGACCACTCCTCTATTGAT
Organism: Pezoporus flaviventris; assembly: GCF_033815535.1. Taxonomy (NCBI): domain Eukaryota; kingdom Metazoa; phylum Chordata; class Aves; order Psittaciformes; family Psittacidae; genus Pezoporus; species Pezoporus flaviventris. Next base: position 18,843 of record NW_026893191.1, on the reverse strand, counting down.
ATATCCATTCATCAATGCAACCCTCAATGGTTCTCATTGACGTAAAGCTCTCCCGGCATTCCATATTCATAGAATCATAGAATCATAGCATAGTTAGGGTTGGAAAGGACCTTAAGATCATCTATTTCCAACTCCACTGCCATGGGCAGGGGACACCTTACGCTAAATCATATCACCCAAGGCCTCGTGCAACCTGGCCTTGAACACCGCCAGGGATGGCACATTCACAACCTCCCTGGGCAACCTATTCAAGTGCCTCACCACCCTAACCTACTCCTATTTCCAAATTTATCCATCCACCCATCCATCCATCCATCCCACAGGCAGCCATGCTGCTCTAAAGACCTCTCAAACACTCAACACATGATGATGAACAACCCCATCATCCACCTTTAGCACATTCATTTGCTGATTAGGCACTGTCAGACCTAGCATTGAAGACTTTCAGGGTCCATCAACCATCCATAACTCCAACCACCCATTGCTGTATTCTTTCATCCATTCAGCCCTCCATGCTTTCCTTCAGCATCCAGCTCTCCAGGAATTCAGCACACATTGTTTATGTATACTCATCCTTCTACTCATAAATTGTTTCTTACATCTGTCCATGTATCCATCCATTCATCCATACATGCAGCCTTCCATCCACACAATCATCCATCCGTCCATCCATGCGTTCATCCACCCACTCATCCATGCATCCATGCATCCATGCATCCATGCATCCATGCATCCATCCATCCATCCATCCATCCATCCATCCATTTATACATCCACCAGCTCATCCATGCATCCATCCGTTCTTCCATCCATCCATCCTTCCATCCACCAATTTACCCGTCCATCCATACATCCCCCCACTCATCCGTCAATCCTTCCATCCATCCATCCATTCATCAGCCATCCATATAGACATTCATCTGTAAATCCATCCATCCATTCATTCCTCCACCCATCCATCCTCCCATCCACCCAACCATCCATTCATCCTTTCATCCACCCATCCATCCATCCATCCACCCACCCACCCACTCACCTCTGCATCCATCCATCCATCCATCCATCCATCCATCCATCCATCCATCCATCCATCCATCCATCCATCCATCCATTCTTCCATCCACCCACTCATCCATCCATCCATATATACTTCAATCCATCCATCCATTCATTAGCCATCCATAGAACCATTCATCTGTAAATCCATCCATCCATTCATCCTACCATCCTTTCATCCACCCACACATCCATCCATTCATGCATCCATCCATCCATCCATCCATCCATCCATCCATCCATCCATCCATCAATCCACCCATCCATCAATAACCCCACTCATTCATGTATCCACCCACTCATCCATCCATCCATTCATCCATCCTTCAATCCATCCATCCATTTACCAGCCATCAATGTAACCATTCATCTGTAAATCCGCCCATCCATTCATCCCTCCCTCCATCCACCCATCCATGCATTCAACAACCCCTCCACTCTGCCAACCTATCAAGCCCCGATCCTTCCACTGATCCCAAATCCCCTCCCACCCCCTTTCCTCCACTGACCAAGGCACGAGCACGGGCCCTGCCCAAGCTTCTGTCCACTACAAGAGGCGGTTCAGCGGGGCTGGTGCCAGAGCCCCCTCACCTGTGACAGTGTCGGTGGAGACGGGGCCCAGGCGTGTGCGACCCCACAGCCCGTACAGGTTGAACTTGTAGCGGCGGGACGGGGACAGCCCCGGCAGCGTCAGCGTGCGGGAACCCCCGTCCACGGGCAGCACCTGGGGCTGGCCTTGTGCATCGCGGTACTGCAGCGTGAAGGAGTCAAAGGTGCCCTCGGGGACGCTCCACTCCAGCTGCACCGAGTCAGAGGTGACCTCGGACACCCTGAGCTCGCCCAGCACTGGCTGGGATTCCTCCTCCTGTGGAGCTGGGGCTGCCGTGGAGAGACCAAAGTGAAGGCCATGAGCATCTGTATGTGAATCTATTTCTCCTTTCATCCATCCACCCAGTCATCCATTCATCCATCCATCCATCTCTCTATCCATCCAGTCATCCATCCTTCAATACTTCCATCCATCCATCCATCCATCCATCCATCCATCCATCCATCCATCCATCCTTCCATCCATCCATCCATCCATCCATCCATCCATCCATCCATCCATCCATCCATCCATCCATCCTTCCATCCACCCACTCATCCCTTCATCCATCCATTCATGCTTCCATCCATCCATCCATCCATCCATCCATCCATCCATCCATCCATCCATCCTTCCATCCACCCACTCATCCCTTCATCCATCCATTCATGCTTCCATCCATCCATCCATCCATCCATCCATCCATCCATCCATCCATCCATCCATCCATCCATCCATCCTTTAACCTATCCACTCATCCCTCCATCCATCCATGCATTCTTAGAATCATAGAATCATAGAATCGTTAGGGTTGGAAAGGACCTTGAGATCATCCAGTTCCAACCCTCCCTGCCACAGGCTGAGCCACCTCACAGTAAGCCATGGCACCCAAGGCCCCGTCCAACCTGGCCTTGAACACTGCCAGGGATGGAGCATTCACAACCTCCCTGATCAACCCATTCCAGTGCCTCACCACCCTCACAGGAAAGGACTTACTCCTTATACCCAACCTAAACTTCCCCTGTTTCACTTTTAACCCGTTACCCCTTGTCCTGTCACTACCTTCCCTAATGAACAGTCCCTCTCCAGCATCCCTATAGGCCCCCTTCAGGTACTGGAAGCTGCTATGAGTTTTCCACTCAGCCTTCTCTTCTCCAGGCTGAACAGTCAAACTTCCTCACCCATCCTTCCATGCATCCATCCGTTCATCCATCCACGCACTCATCCATCCATCACTCCCTCCCTCCGGCCATCCATCCATCCGCCCATCTATCCCACATCCATCCATGCATGCATGCATGCATCCATCAATCCATCTGTGCACCCATCCATCCATCCATCCATGATCCACACACCCATCATCCATCCTTCCATCCACGGACCTATTCACTATTCTGTCTTTCACTGCACTCTTCTCTGTACTGGTTCTTTAACCCATCCCTCCAATGAATCATCGAGCGATCAAAACAGTCGCTTGGGAGTGTGAACCAAAGCCAAAATATAACAACCCCCATAACTTTATCCATTCGTGCATGCATCCGATGCTTAATCATTCAACTATCCACCCAACCACCCAAATATCCATCCATCCATCCATCCACTCATCCATCCATTCACGCATCCGTGCATTCATGCACCATGCATCCTTCCATCCATCCATCCATCCATCCATCCATCCATCCATCCATCCATCCCATATCCAGTCATCTGTCAATCTGTCCATCCATCCATTCATGAATCCATCAATCTATTCATGAATCCATCCACCCATCCATGCATTCAACAACCCCTCCACCCTGCCAACCTGTGACACCCGCATCCTTCCATTGATCCCAAATCCCCTCCCAACCCCTTTCCTCCACTGACCAAGGCACGAGCACGGGCCCTGCCCAAGCTTCTGTCCACTACAAGAGGCGGTTCAGCGGGGCTGGTGCCAGAGCCCCCTCACCTGTGACAGTGTCGGTGGAGACGGGGCCCAGGCGTGTGCGACCCCACAGCCCGTACAGGTTGAACTTGTAGCGGCGGGACGGGGACAGCCCCGGCAGCGTCAGCGTGCGGGAACCCCCGTCCACGGGCAGCACCTGGGGCTGGCCTTGTGCATCGCGGTACTGCAGCGTGAAGGAGTCAAAGGTGCCCTCGGGGACGCTCCACTCCAGCTGCACCGAGTCAGAGGTGACCTCGGACACCCTGAGCTCACCCAGCACTGGCTGGGATTCCTCCTCCTGTGGAGCTGGGGCTGCAGTGGAGAGGCCAAAATGAAGGCCATGAGCATCTGTATGTGAATCTATCTCTCCAATCATCCATCCATCCATCTGTTCATCCATCTGTCTTCATATGCATGCATCATCCATACATCATGCATCCTTCCTTCCATCTTTCATTCCATCCCTGCATCTATAGAGTCCTAAAAAGAGCCCAGTACAGGATCACCGACGTACTCAATCATCTACCCTTTGACCACTCCTCTATTGATATATCCATTCATCAATGCAACCCTCAATGGTTCTCATTGACGTAAAGCTCTCCCGGCATTCCATATTCATAGAATCATAGAATCATAGCATAGTTAGGGTTGGAAAGGACCTTAAGATCATCTATTTCCAACTCCACTGCCATGGGCAGGGGACACCTTACGCTAAATCATATCACCCAAGGCCTCGTGCAACCTGGCCTTGAACACCGCCAGGGATGGCACATTCACAACCTCCCTGGGCAACCTATTCAAGTGCCTCACCACCCTAACCTACTCCTATTTCCAAATTTATCCATCCACCCATCCATCCATCCATCCCACAGGCAGCCATGCTGCTCTAAAGACCTCTCAAACACTCAACACATGATGATGAAGAACACCATCATCCACCTTTAGCACATTCATTTGCTGATTAGGCACTGTCAGACCTAGCATTGAAGACTTTCAGGGTCCATCAACCATCCATAACTCCAACCACCCATTGCTGTATTCTTTCATCCATTCAGCCCTCCATGCTTTCCATCAGCATCCAGCTCTCCAGGAATTCAGCACACATTGTTTATGTATACTCATCCTTCTACTCTTAAATTGTTTCTTACATCTGTCCATGCATCCATCCATTCATCCATACATGCAGCCTTCCATCCAAACAATCATCCATCCATCCATCCATGCGTTCATCCAACCACTCATCCATGCATCCATGCATCCATGCATCCATCCATCCATCCATCCATCCATCCATCCATCCATCCATCCATTTAAACATCCACCAGCTCATCCATGCATCCATCCATTCTTCCATCCATCCATCCATCCATCCATCCATCCATCCATCCATCCTTCCATCCACCAATTTATCCGTCCATCCATACATCCCCCCACTCATCCGTCAATCCTTCCATCCATCCATTCATCAGCCATCCACATAACCATTCATCTGTAAATCCACCCATCCATTCATCAGCCATCCATATAATCATTCATCTGTAAATCCATCCATCCATTCATCCCTCCACCCATCCATCCTCCCATTCACCCAACCATCCATTCATCCTTTCATCCACCCATCCATCCATCCATCCACCCACCCACCCACCCACCCACCCACCCACTCACCTCTGCATCCATCCATCCATCCATCCATCCATCCATCCATCCATCCATCCATCCATCCGTTCTTCCATCCACCCACTCATCCATCCATCCATCTATCCTTCAATCCATCCATCCATTCATTAGCCATCCATAGAACCATTCATCTGTAAATCCAGCCATCCATTCATCCTACCATCCTTTCATCCACCCACACATCCATCCATTCATCCATCCATCCATCCATCCATCCATCCATCCATCCATCCATCCATCCATCAATCCACCCATCCATCAATAACCCCACTCATTCATGTATACACCCACTCATACATCCATCCATTCATCCATCCATCCATTCATCCATCCATTCATCCACACTTCAATGCATCCATCCATTTACCAGCCATCAATGTAAAAATTCATCTGGAAATCCATCCATCCATTCATCCCTCCCTCCAACCCCCCATCCATGCATTCAACAACCCCTCCACCCTGCCAACCTGTCACATCCCCTTCCTTCCATGGATCCCAAATCTTTGTGCGCCCCCTTTCCTGCACTGACCAAGGCACGGGCACGGGCCCTGCCCAAGCTTCTGTCCACTACAAGAGGCGGTTCAGCGGGGCTGGTGCCAGAGCCCCCTCACCTGTGACAGTGTCGGTGGAGACGGGGCCCAGGCGTGTGCGACCCCACAGCCCGTACAGGTTGAACTTGTAGAGGCGGGACGGGGACAGCCCCGGCAGCGTCAGCGTGCGGGAACCCCCGTCCACGGGCAGCACCTGGGGCTGGCCTTGTGCATCGCGGTACTGCAGCGTGAAGGAGTCAAAGGTGCCCTCGGGGACGCTCCACTCCAGCTGCACCGAGTCAGAGGTGACCTCGGACACCCTGAGCTCACCCAGCACTGGCTGGGATTCCTCCTCCTGTGGGGCTGGGGCTGCAGTGGAGACATCAAAATGAAGGCCATTAGCATCTGTATGTGAATCTTTCTCTCCATACATCCCTCCATCCATCCATCTGTTCATCCATTCATCCATCCATCCACATATGCATGCATCATCCATACATCATTCATTGTCCCTTCCATCATTCATTCCATCCCTGCATCTACAGAGTCCTATCAAGAGCCCGGTACAGGATCATTGACGTACTCAATCGTCTACTGTCTGACCACTCATCTACTGATGGATCTATTCATCAATGCAATCCTCAATGCTTCTCATTGATGTAAAGCTCTCCAGGCATTCCGTATTCTAAGAATCATTCAATCCAACCATCTACTCGTATTTCCAAATTTTTCCATCCATCCATCCATCCATCCATCCATCCATCCATCCTTGCGGGCTTCCATTCATCCTTCAATCCTTCGATCCACTCATCAGCCATCCATGTAACTATTCAACGGTAAATCCATCCATCCATTCATCCCTCCATCCACCCATTCTTCCATGCACCCACTTTTCCATCCATCCATCTGTCCTTCCATCCATTCATCCATCCCACGATGCTTTCATTCACCCACACATCCATCCATCCATCCATCCATCCATCCATCCATCCATCCATCCATCCATCCATCCATCCTTCCGTCTGCCCGTCCATCTATCCATCCTTCCATCCACCCACTCATCCCTTCATTCATCCATGCATCCATCCATCCATCCATCCATCCATCCATCCATCCATCCATCCATCCCTCCGTCCGTCCGTCCGTCCATCCATCCATCCACCCATCCATCCACCCATCCGTCCATCCATCCATCCATCCATCCATCCATCCATCCATCCGTCCTTCCACCTATCCACTCATCCGTCCATCCATCCATCCATCCGTCCATCCATCCATGAATCCTTCCATTCATCCATCCATTCATCCATCCATCCATCCATCCACCCACTCATCCATCCCTCCGTCCCTTTCTCCTTCCATCCATCCATCCCCCATTCATCCATGCATGCATCCATCCATCCTTCAATCCATCCATCCATCCACCCACTCATCCATCCATCCATGCAGCCATCCATCCATTCATCCATCAGCCATCCATGTAACCATTCATCTGTAAATCCATCCATCCATTCATCCCTCCATCTACCCATCCTTCCATCCACCCACTCATCCATTCATCCATCCATCCATCTGTCCATCCATCCATTCATCCATCCTTCAATCCTTTCATCCATCCACACATCCATACATCCGTCCATCCATCCATCCACCCACTCATCCCTTCATCCTTCCTTCCTTCCTTCCTTCCTTCCTTCCTTCCTTCCTTCCTTCCTTCCTTCCTTCCTTCCTTCCTTCCTTCCTTCCTTCCTTCCTTCCTTCCTTCCTTCCTTCCTTCCTTCCTTCCTTCCTTCCTTCCTTCCTTCCTTCCTTCCTTCCTTCCTTCCTTCCTTCCCCTGTTTCAGTTTGAACCCATTACCCCTTGTCCTGTCACTACAGTCTCTAATGAAGAGTCCCTCCGCAGCATCCCTATAGGCCCCCTTCAGATACCGAAACGCTGCTATGAGGTCTCCACGCAGTTTTCTCTTCTCCAGGCTGAACCATCCCAACTTCCTCTCCCATCCTTCCCTCCATCCATCCATCCATCCATCCCCCCATCCATCCATGCATGCATGCATCCATCCATCCATCCATCCATCCATCCATCCATCCATGATCCACCCACCCATGATCCACCCACCCATCATCCATCCTTCCATCCATGGACCTATTCACTATTGTGTCTTTCACAGCACTCTTCTCTGTACTGGTTCTTTAACCCATCCCTGCAATGAATCATTGAGCGATCAAAACAGTCACTTGGGAGTGTGAACAAAAGCCTAAACATAACAACCCCCATAACCCTATCCATCCATCCATGCATGCAACCATCAATCATTCAACTATCCACCCAACTATCCACCCATCCATCTATCCATCCTTCCACCCAGCCATCCACTCATCCATACATTCATGTCCAAGGGGCCACGGCTGGTGCCAGAGCCCCCTCACCTGTGACAGTGTCGGTGGAGACGGGGCCCAGGCGTGTGCGACCCCACAGCCCGTACAGGTTGAACTTGTAGCGGCGGGACGGGGACAGCCCCGGCAGCGTCAGCGTGCGGGAACCCCCGTCCACGGGCAGCACCTGGGGCTGGCCTTGGGCATCGCGGTACTGCAGCGTGAAGGAGTCAAAGGTGCCCTCGGGGACGCTCCACTCCAGCTGCACCGAGTCCGAAGTGATGTTGGACGCCGTGAGCTCACCCAGGCGAGGTTTGATTGGTGGCTTCTTCTCCTGTGGAGCTGGGGCTGCAATGGAGAGGCCACAATGTGGCTAATGACCATCTGCATGACCATCCATGCAGCCAGCCAGCCACTCCCAATCATACATCACCCAACTACCCACCGCACAATCATCCAAACCCATCACTCATCCAATATTCCTGCCTTCCATGTCAATATCCCACCGTTCCTCTTACCTCACATGTTCCCACCTCCCCAAACACAGGGAGAGATATTCCTCCCATATCCCTCAGTCTGAAGGGACCTTCCAAGGCTCTTGAGCTTCCCTATACCTACTGCCTGCACAGGACAGGGATGTCCTCACCTGTAATGGTGTCGGTGGAGATGACACCAACCCGCTTCCGTCCCCACACACCGTACAGGTTGAACTTGTAGCGTCGTGACGGGGACAGCCCTGACACTGTGACCGTGCGGGAGCCACCATCAACTGCAAGTGCCTGAGGTTGGCCTTGAGCATCCCGGTACTGCACAGTGAAGGAGTCAAAGGTGCCCTCGGGGACGCTCCACTCCAGCTGCACGGAGCTGGGGGTGACGTTGGAGACCCTGAGCTCGCCCAGGCGCGGCTTGGTTGGTGTCTCCTCCGATGGTGGGGCCGGCTCTGCTATGGGATGGTCGATGAAGAATGTGAACATCCACCCACCCCTGCATCCTTCAGCATTGGTCCATCCCCAGGTCTGCTCATGCACCCTCCAATGCCAGCACCCGTCCATCCTCCCATTGATACAAGTGGGTCATGGTGCCACCCATCCAACTGTCCATTCCTGCTGGTGTTTGTCCTTTGTTCCTTAATTATCTGTCCTTTCATGTAACCAATACAGAATTCCAGGTTTCTGTCCATTGAATGACCTGGTTTTCCAGTCAGTTCTCCTTCCATCAGCCTTTGAATCAACCCACCCAGTTTCCAACTTGCCATCCACCTACCCAACCATCCATCCCTCTTTGAATCCATCCAGCCATCACCCAACCACCCGTCCATTCCTCTATCCTTCCACCCATTCACCACCTCCTCCACATATTCAACTTCCCATAGAATCATGGAATGGTTTGGGTTGGAAGGGTTCTCTTAAAGGTTATCCAGTTCCAACTTCCACCGTGGACAGGGACACCTTCCACTAGAGCAGGTTCCTCAAAACCCTGCTTATACAACCCATTCCAATGTCTCACCACTCTCACAGTGAAGAACTCTCCAATCTCCCATCAAACTCTTCCCTCTTCCAGTTGGAAGCTGTTACTCCTTGTCCCACCCCTATACGCTGCTTTAGAAGCAGCTCTCCAGGTTTCCTGCAGCCCCTTTAGGCACTGGAGATGTTCTAAGGTCTCCTCTTAAGGAGCTTTCTCTTCTCCAGGCTGACCCAGCCCAGCTCTCTCATCCTGGCTCCAGAGGAGAGCTGCTCCAGCCCTCAAAGTGTCTCCATGGCCTCCTCTGGACACACACCAACAGCTCCGTGTCCATCTTGTGTCTTTCATATATATCCATCATCCATCCATCCATCATCAATCCATTCATCCATCCATCCATTCATCTTTTATCCATCCATCCATCACCCATCCATCCACCCATCACCCATCCATGCATCCATCCATCCGTCCATGCATGCATCCATGCATCCATGCATCAATCCATTCATCCATCCATCCATTCATCTTCCATCCATCCATCACCCATCCATGCATCCATCATCAATCCATGCATCCATGCATCCATCCGTGAATGCATCCATCCATCCATCCATCCATTCATCCATCCATTCATCTTCCATCCATCCATCCCTCATCCATGCATGCATCCATCCATCCATGCATGCACCCATGCATGCATCCATGCATCCATCCATTCATGCACCCATCCATCCATCCATCCTTCCCTCCCTCCATCCACCCGTCCCACCACCACCAACTTGTCTCCCAAGAGCAGCTCAGCCTGGACACCCGAGTCTCCCTCATTGTCCCCATGGACACTTGGTACCTTCTTTGGCCGGGGCTCCTTGGGGCTCCGTCGGCTCCATCTCGTACATCTGCTCCCAGCCCAGCGGCGGCTCCTCGGTGCCTCCCACCCCTGCAGCAGGGTTGCAGCGGGTGGTTATGGGGTGCCCCCGTTCCCCCCTGTGCCTGTCTCCGTTCCCATCACCCACCTGCTGTCACCAGGAACGTGTAGGACTTGGAGACGTGGCCCCGCACCAGCCCGTGCACCTCCACCCGGTACCTGGCCCCCGGCACCAGCCCCGGCACCCGCGCCAGCGCCGCGTCCCCCGGCACCCGCAGCTCCCCCTCGGCCCCCTCGGGCTCTTCCAGGAGCCGGTACCGGATCACCACGGTCTCCGCGTGGCCCCGCAGCCCCTCCAGGTCCACCAGAGCCTCCCCGGCAGCCCCCGGCATCAAGTGGGGCTTGGGATGGGGCAGCTGCTGCAGGAGCTGGTGCCGGAGCGCGGCCGGGCTGCGGCGCAGGAGGTACGAGAGGATGGCCCTGGCCACCGCGGGCACCGTCTGGTTGCCCCGCAGGGGGAAGTTGGTGGCCCGGAGGTGGCTCTCCAGGCGCTGCAGCAAGGAGCCGTTGTAGGAGGCAAGCTTGGCCCCCAGGTCATGCAGGGATGGGCCCCCAGGGAGCCCTGGGGACCACGGGGCTGGAGGTGACACGGGGGCCTGTGGTAGCGCTGGGGACTCCGGGGACACTGGGGCCGATGGGGACCCCGGTGACCTCGCAGATGCTGGGGACCCTCGAGGCACTGGGGCCGCTGGAAGCCTTGGCGATGCTGGCAGGGACCCCAAAGACCCCGGTGAGGCCAAGGGTGCATCCGGTGACGCCGGTGAGCCCGGGGATGCTGCTGGCGCCGGGGACCTCGGGGTTGGCGGGGACGCAATCGGTGGCACCGGGGACCCTCCGTGACGGGGCAGGGTCTGGGCAAGCTCTGTGAGAGCAAAGAGGGGACATGGGGATGGGAGGGCACGGAGGGGTACGGGGACAGACGGATGCATGGGGGCAGACCCATGGGGGCAGAATGGAGACAAACGGGGACAGATGGGAGACATCTGGATGCAGCAAGAGAGGGATGGAGGGGGAAGCAGCAGGAGATGTGGGGACACGTGGAGACATGAGGACGTATGCACCCATAGGGACAGAGGAGCCCGTGGGGACACACAGACCCATGGGGACAGAGGGGCCAGCGGGGTCACATGCAGCCATGGGGACACACAAGCCCATGGGGACGCAGGGACCCATGGGACAGACAGCAGGGACCCGCCGAGCCATTGGGACACATGGACATGTGGGGACAGACAGAGGCGGCTGCACCTCCTATCCCATCCCTCTCCCATCCCTGTCCCCATTCCTATCCCTGTCCCCATCCCTGTCCCCATCCCTGTCCCCACCCCTGTCCCCATCCCTGTCCCCATCCCTGTCACCACCCCTGTCCCTATCCCTGTCCCTATCCCTGTCCCCATCCCTGTCACCATCCCTGTCCCCACCCCTGTCCCCATCCCTGTCCCTATCCCTGTCCCCATCCCTGTCCCCATCCCTGTCACCACCCCTGTCCCTATCCCTGTCCCCACCCCTGTCCCCATCCCTGTCCCCACCCCTGTCCCCATCCCTGTCCCTATCCCTGTCCCCACCCCTGTCCCCATCCCTGTCCCCACCCCTGTCCCCATCCCTGTCCCTATCCCTGTCCCCATCCCTGTCCCCATCCCTGTCACCACCCCTGTCCCTATCCCTGTCCCCATCCCTGTCACCATCCCTGTCACCACCCCTGTCCCTATCCCTGTCACCATCCCTGTCACCACCCCTGTCCCTAACCCTGTCACCATCCCTGTCCCTATCCCTGTTCTCGTCCCTGTCCCCATCCCTGTCCCTATCCCTGTCCCCATCCCTGTCACCATCCCTGTCACCATCCCTGTCCCTATCCCTGTTCTCATCCCTGTCCCCATCCCTGTCCCATCCCTGTCCCATCCCTGTCCCCATCCCCATCCCCATCCCCATCCCCATCCCCATGCTGCTGCCACCCCATACCCCCCATGTCCCCATGACTGTTGTCATCGCCTGCTCCCCCCACAGTGATCCCCCAATGTCCCCGTGTCCCCATATCCCAGTGTCCCAATGTCCCCCGTGTCCCAAATATCCCCATGTCAGCCTGTCCCCATGTTCCCACATCCCCATATCCCCATGTTTTAACATCCCCATATCCCCATGTCCCCCCGTCCCCATGTCCCCATATCCCCATGTCCCCATATCCCTGTATCCCTGTATCCTCATATCTCAATATCCCCATGTCCCATATCCCCACATCCCTATATCCCTCTATCCCCATCTCTCCATGTCCCTATATCCCTGTACCCTATATCTCAGTTCCCCCATGTCCCCATATCCCCATGTCCCTATATCCCCATATCCCTCTATCCCCATGCCCCCATATCCCCATGTCCCCCATATCTCCATATCCTCATGTCCCCATATCCCCACAACCCCATGTCCCCATATACCCTGATCCCATTGTCACCACATCCCATTGTCCCCCATTGTCCCCATTGTCCCCTATGTCTCCACATCCCCACATCCCATTGCTCCATGTCCCACTGTCCCCACATCCCATTGTCCCCACATCCCATTGTCCGCCCATTGTCCCCATTGTTCCCCAAATCCCATTGTCCCCCATTGTTCCCCACATATCATTGTCTCCCATTGTTCCCCACATCCCATTGTCCCCATTGTCTCCATTGTCCCCACTGTGTTCCCATTGTCCCCATTGTCCCCCATTGTGTCCCCATTGTCCCAATTGTCCCTATTGTGTCCCCATTGTCCTCCACTATCCCCATTGTCCCCATTGTCCACATTGTTCCTCACACCCCATTGTCCCCTTTGTCCCCCATTGTCCCCATTGTCTCCATTGTTCCCATTGTCCCCCATTGTTCCTCACACCCCATTGTCCCCATTGTGTTCCCATTGTCCCCCATTGTCCCCCCATTGTCACCATTGTCCCAATTGTCCCTATTGTGTCCCCATTGTCCCAATTGTCCCTATTGTGTCCCCATTGTCCCCCATTGTCCCCATTGTCCACCACACCCCGTTGTCCCCATTGTCCCCATTGTTCCCCACACCCCATTGTCCCATCATTGTCCCCACCATCCCCATTGACCCCACTGTCCCCATTGTCCCCAAGTGTCCCCATTCTCCCCATTGTCCCCCATTCTCCCCTTTGTCCCCATTGCCCCATTGTCCCCCAGTGTCCCCATTGTCCCCCCATTGTCCCCCACATCCCATTGTCCCCATTGTCTCCCCATTGTCCCACATTGTCCCCCATTGTCCCCACTGTCCCCCATTGTCCCCATTGTCCCCATTGCCCCCCATTGCCCCACATTGTGCCCCACTGTCCCCATTGTCCCCATTCTCCCCACTGTCCCCCCATTGTCCCCACTATCCCCATTGACCCCACTGCCCCCATTGTCCCCATTGTCCCAACTGCCCCCATTGCCCCCATTGTCCCCCAGTGTCCCCATTCTCCCCATTGTCCCCATTGTCCCCACATCCCATTGCCCCCCCATTGTCCCCATTGTCCCCCATTGTCCCCATTGTTCCCCACATCCCATTGTCCCCATTGCCCCCCATTGTGTCCCCATTGTTCCTCACACCCCATTGTCCCTATTGTCTCTCCATTGCCCCCCATTGTCCCCATTGTTCCTCACACCTCATTGTCCCCCACACCCCATTGTCTCCCCATTGCTCCCCATTGTGTCCCCATTATTCCTCACACCCCATTGTCCCCATTGTCCCCCTTGTCTCCCCATTGTCTCCATTGTCCCCATTTTCCCCCATTGTCCCCATTGTCCTCCATTATCCCCATTGTCCCCGTTGTCTCCCCATCGTCCCCCATTGTCCCCATTGCCTCCATTGTTCCCATTGTCCCCCATTGTTCCTCACACCCCATTGCCCCCGTTGTCCCCCACTGTCCCCATTGTCTCCCCATTGTCCCCCATTGTCCCCATTGTCCCCATTGTCCCCATTGTTCCTCACACCCCTTTGTCCCCATTGCCCCATTGTCCCCATTGTCCCCATTGTCCCCATTGTTCCTCACACCCCTTTGTCCCCATTGCCCCATTGTCCCCATTGTCCCCATTGTCCCCATTGTTCCTCACACCCCATTGTCCCCATTGTCCCCATTGCCCCATTGTCCCCATTGTCCCCATTGTCCCCATTGTCCCCATTGTTCCTCACACCCCATTGTCCCCATTGTCCCCATTGCCCCATTGTCCCCATTGTCCCCATTGTCCCCATTGCCCCATTGTCCCCATTGCCCCATTGTCCCCATTGTCTCCCCATTGTCTCCCCATTGTCTCCCCATTGTCGCCCCTGTCCCCCTTGTGCCCCACTCACGGGTTCGCAGGCGCAGGGTCCCCGCTGGGCCCAGCTCCCCCCGTGTCCTCGCCTGCACGCGGAGCTCGAAGCTGCTGCCGGGCTCCAGCCCCGAGGCCTCGAACGTGAGCGCGGAGCCGGGCAGGTCCTGGGAGAGCGCGGAGCCGGGGTCGTCCTGGGGACAGGGGGAGCCATGGGGGGGTTAATGGGGGGTAATGGGCGATAATGGGGTGTAATGGGGTGTTAATGGGGTGTTAATGGGGTGCTAATGGGGTGTAATGGGGTGCTAATGGGGTGTTAATGGGGTGTAATGGGGTGCTAATGGGGTGTAATGGGATGTTAATGGGGTGCTAATGGGGTGTAATGGGGTGTTAATGGGGTGTAATGGGGTGTAATGGGGTGTTAATGGGGTGTAATGGGATGTTAATGGGGTGCTAATGGGGTGTAATGGGGGATAATGGGGTGTAATGGGGGATAATGGGGGTGTAATGGGTTGTTAATGGGATGTAATGGGGGATAATGGGGGTGTAATGGAGTGTAATGGGGTGTAATGGGGGATAATGGGGGTGTAATGGGGTGTAATGGGGTGTCAATGGGGGATAATGGGGGTGTAATGGGGTGTAATGGGGTGTTAATGGGGTGTAATGGGCGATAATGGGGTGTAATGGGGTGTTAATGGGGTGTAATGGGGTGTAATGGGGGGTAATGGGGTGTAATGGGGTGTAATGGGGTGTTAATGGGGTGTTAATGGGGTGTAATGGGGTGTAATGGGGGATAATGGGGTGTAATGGGGTGTTAATGGGGTGTAATGGGGTGTAATGGGGGATAATGGGGTGTAATGGGGTGTTAATGGGGTGTAATGGGGTGTAATGGGGAGTAATGGGCGATAATGGGGTGTAATGGGGTGTAATGGGGGGTAATGGGGTGTAATGGGGTGTAATGGGGGGTAATGGGGTGTTAATGGGGTGTAATGGGGTGTAATGGGGTGTTAATGGGGTGTTAATGGGGTGTAATGGGGTGTAATGGGGGGTAATGGGCGATAATGGGGTGTAATGGGGTGCTAATGGGGTGTAATGGGGTGTTAATGGGGTGTAATGGGGTGTAATGGGGGATAATGGGGTGTAATGGGGTGTTAATGGGGTGTAATGGGGTGTAATGGGGTGTAATGGGGTGTTAATTGGGTGTAATGGGCGATAATGGGGTGTAATGGGGTGTTAATGGGGTGTAATGGGCGATAATGGGGTGTAATGGGGTGTTAATAGGGTGTAATGGGGTGTAATGGGGTGTTAATGGGGTGTAATGGGGTGTAATGGGGTGTTAATGGGGTGTTAATGGGGTGTAATGGGGTGTAATGGGGGGTAATGGGCGATAATGGGGTGTAATGGGGTGCTAATGGGGTGTAATGGGGTGTTAATGGGGTGTAATGGGGTGTAATGGGGGATAATGGGGTGTAATGGGGTGTTAATGGGGTGTAATGGGGTGTAATGGGGTGTAATGGGGTGTTAATTGGGTGTAATGGGCGATAATGGGGTGTAATGGGGTGTTAATGGGGTGTAATGGGGGATAATGGGGTGTAATGGGGTGTTAATGGGGTGTAATGGGGGATAATGGGGGTGTAATGGGGTGTTAATGGGGTGTAATGGGGGGTAATGGGGTGTAATGGGGGATAATGGGGTGAAATGGGGTGTTAATAGGGTGTAATGGGTGTTAATGGGGGATAATGGGGGTGTAATGGGGTGTTAATGGGGGATAATGGGGGTGTAATGGGGGATAATGGAGGTGTAATGGGGTGTTAATGGGGGATACATGGGGTGGTAAATAGGGTGTAATGGATGTTAATGGGGGATAATGGGGGTGTAATGGGTGTAATGGGTGTTAATGGGGATAATGGGGGTGTAATGGGTGTAACGGGGTTGTAAGGGGGTGTTAATGGTGTGATAAGGGGTGTAATGGGGAGTTAATGGAGTGTAATGGGGTGTCATGGGGTTGTAATGGGGGATAATGTGTGGTAATAGGATGCAATGGGGTGGTAATGGGGTGTAATGGGGGATAATGGGGTGTTTATGGGGTGTAATGGTGGTGTAATGGGGTGTAATGGTGTTAATGGGGGTTACTGGGGTGTACTGGGGGTGTAATGGGGTGTAATGGGGGTACTGGGGTGTAATGGGGTGTTAATGGGGTGCAATGGGGTGTAATGGGGTGTTAATGGGGTGTAATGGGGTGTTAATGGGGCATTAATGGGGTGTAATGGTGGTGTAGTGGGGGTGGTACTGGAGTGTAATGGCGGTGTAATGGGGTGTTAATGGGTGTAATAGAGTGTAATGAGGAATAAGGGGGTGTAATGGGGTTTAAAGGCGGTACTGGGGTGTAATGGGGGTGTAACGGGGTGTTAATGGGGTGCAATGGGGTGTTAATGGGGTGTAATGGTGTGTTAATGTTGTGTAATGGTGGTGCAGGGGTGGTAATGGGATGTAATAGGGGCGTAACGGGTGTTAATGGGGTGTAATGGGGTGCAAGGGGGTGTAAGGGGGTGTAATGTAGGTAATGGGGTGTAATGGGGTGTAATGGGGATGTAATGGGGTGTAATGGGGTGCAATGGAGGTGTCATGGGGTGCAATGAGGGTATAATGGGGGTACAATAGGAGTGTAGTGTGGGTGTAATGGGGTTTAGTGGGGGTGTAATGGGGGTGTAATGGGGTCTATTGGGGTGTAATGGGGATGAAACGGGGGTGCAGTGGGAGTGCTCTGGGGGCTCACTGGGGATGCACTGGGAACACTGGGGGTGCGCTGGGCGTGCACTGGGGATGTGATGGGATGCACTGGGGGTGCACTGGAGGAGCAATGGGGGTGCACTGGGGGTGCACTGGAGGTGCAATGGGGGTGCAATGGGGGTGCAATGGGGGTGCAAAGGGGGTGCAATGGAGATGCACTGGAGGTGCAATGGGGGTGCAATGGAGAGGCAATGGGGGTGCAATGGGGGTGCAATGGAGAGGCAATGGGGGTGCAATGGGGATACAATGGAGATGCAATGGGGATGCAATGGGGGTGCAATGGGGATGCACTGGGGGTGCAATGGAGATGCAATGGGGGTGCAATAGGGGTGCAATGGAGATGCAATAGGGATGCCACGGGGATGCAATGGGGGTGCAATGGGGGTGCAATGCGGATGCAATGGGGATGCACTGGGGGTGCAATTGGGGTGCAATGGAGATGCAATGGGGTGCAATGGGGATGCACTGGGGGTGCAATGGGGGTGCAATGGAGATGCAATGGGGGGGCAATGGGGATGCAATAGTGGTGCGCTGGGGATTCAATAGGGGTGCAATGGGGGTGCAATGGGGATGCACTGGGGGTGCAATGGAGATGCAATGGGGATGCAATAGGGGTGCAATGGGGATGCAATAGGGGTACAATGGAGATGCAATGGAGATGCAATGGAGATGCAATGGGGGTGCAATAGGGGTGCAATGGGTGTGCACTGGGGGTGCAATGGGGATGCACAGGGGGTGCAATAGGGGTGCAATGGAGATGCAATGGGGGTGCAATAGGGGTGCAATGGAGATGCAATAGGGATGCCACGGGGATGCAATGGGGGTGCAATGGGGGTGCAATGCGGATGCAATGGGGATGCACTGGGGATGCAATTGGGGTGCAATGGAGATGCAATGGGGGGCAATGGGGATGCACTGGGGATGCAATAGTGGTGCGCTGGGGATTCAATAGGGGTGCAATGGGGATGTACTGGAGATGCAATGGGGATGCAATAGGGGTGCAATGGAGATGCAATGGAAATGCAATGGGGATGCAATGGGGGTGCAATGGGGATGCAATGGGGGTGCAATAGGGGTGCAATGGGGGTGCAATGGGGATGCAATGGGGGTGCAATGGGGGTGCAATGGAGATGCTATGGGGATGCAATGCGGATGCTCTGGGGATGCAATAGGGGTGCAATGGGGTTGCAATAGGGGTGCAATGGGGATGCACTGGGGATGCACTGGGATGGCAATGA